>NC_135316.1:91740095-92041855 GCF_048772815.1 Callospermophilus lateralis | reverse complement strand
GACATGCCCTTCGTGACCCACCTCCTCCAACCACACCTTACCTGCCTCAGTTAACACCCAGTTAATCTCTATCACAGGATTAATCATCTGTTTAGGTTTAGACTTTCATAACCCAATTATTTCACTCTGAACTTTCTTGCATTGTCTCACATATGAACTTCTGAGGGACACCTAGTAGCTAAACCATAACCCATAACACCCTTTATCTTTCTGCCAAAACTGAAGTCCTGAACCTTTTTCTGAAAGGCCCTTCTTGGTCTAATATATACAACTGCTCTGGTACTTCTGTACTTATGGCAGGGATTACCAGCCAAAAAAGCATCTAGATTCCATTCAAATATGTGTACTCACCAACTACCTAAATGATAGAAATGTCTCCATATAAAGTAAAACTAACAAATAATATATAGTTTGGATAAATGTTTTTGATCTTACATTTGAAATTTGGTATTTGAAACACAATAATGACCACAGATTGTGAATCATTTATTCAAAAAATAATACAAAGCTATAAAATTCTTCTGTATCTTATCCAGCTTTGGAATCAGCAACTAGCCAATTAAATTGACACAACATGTTAGCATAATTAATAATGTCACAATTTTAAAGATTTATAATTACTTAATTTACATTTTCCAAGGACAGAGGTAATACAAACAATATATTTTTTGTGATGGATGAAACTCAGTAAAATATTTGATTAATTTCAGAGAACATTTCATCTCTTAGTTGACCTGATTTAATTTTTTTTTAATGAAAGTAAATACAACTTAAAATGTAGTCAATAGGAAGCAAAAATTGGTTTTCTAGCAAAAACAAAAATTACAAGACATTAACCTCACATAAAATTCTAATTTCATCATACACACCAACTGATAGATATTTTAAAATTTAAAAAAACAGCTCCAAATAAAATTGCATCTGTTTTTCTTTTGAGAATTAAAAAAATCAGCAGATATTGGAAATAGAATGGCCAAATATAGAATAAATTAAAGTTGTTGGTTCAGGATGTTTCAAGATAATTTTACATATTATGTACAAGTGACAATTTGAAAAAGTTTAGCTAAAGGTAATTGAAAACATGTAAATGAATTATTCTATAATTATCTAAATGAAATAAATACATAATATTAAAATTTAGAAAGAAAACTATTAAAAAAGTAATTTCCAGTCTAAGAGTTAGTTCAACTCTGGAATAGAAGCTAAGTTTTATTTTTGGTAGCAATTCTATACTTGACGTTGATTTAAATGTTTAGATCCTGCTTTATCACAAGTCACTCATCTGCATCAGTTTTGTGTGAGCTGATAATAAAGGTATGTCATATTATGGCTAATGAAATGTGAAGAATTTTCAAGACAGTATATTTTTTACAGATGCAGGAAAAATTATTTCTAGAGTTAAAATGGGAAATATTAACTGCATGAATTAGCAAAAGCTGGCATTTGTGTAGTCATTAATATGAAGTTTTTGATATAACTGTGGATTTATATGCAGTTGTAACAACAGAGATGAATACATGTTTGCTTCACCTAGTTTTCTCCAATAGTAATGTAAAAACCAGGAGATTGAGACTGATCCAATCTACTTACCTTATACATATTTAACTAGCTAACATGAATTCCTGTGATGTGTTCTCAGTTCTATGCAGCTTTATTAAATCCATATATTAATGTGATCCATCCCTACATTCAATATATTAGATAGGTTCATCACAAGGATCTCTTGATACCCTTTTGAAACCTCAGCTTCCTCCACCCTCTCCTGTAAATGATGTAACTGTTCTCAATCTCTCTATTTTTATCATTCCATTAATATAACATAGATGGAGTGGTTGAACTAAAGATATTTTAACTGAAACATAAAAATTTGTACATACTAATGGCATATAATGTTTAAATTAGGTTAAACACATCTATTTGCTCATTTATCATTTTTTTGAGAGAGAGAGAGAGAGAGAGAGAGAGAGAATTTTCAATATTTATTTTTCAGTTTTCAGTGGACACAACATCTTTATTTTGTGTGGTGCTGAGGATCGAACCCAGGGCCCCGCGCATGCCAGGCAAGTGCGTTATCACTTGAGCCACATCCCCAGCCCATCATTTATCATTTATACATAGAGAAAATATTCAAGATACTTTCTTCAAAGTTTTTGAAATATACATTACAGTAATAGTCACTCTATTATAATATTTTGAGTACATAATGAGCACCAAAAAAAGTGTATGCTTTTTATAGCTTGGTATGATGTTCTGTGTATAGCAAGCAGTTAGATTCTGTTTTTTGCTTATGTTATTCATTTCTTTAGTGTTGTTACATGGAGGCAGAAGTTTAGCTTCCTGATGAGTCCCACTGACACCAAGGGAAGTAAATGGAGTTAAAGTGTCCTTTAGCTAGTTTCAGCTCACATCCTCTCATTCTTTCTTTCTTTTTTTTTTTTTTTTTTTTTTTTTTGACACTGGGTAGGAGTGGAGGTCCCGCTGTCTACTGCAATCAGCTGACAATATGTTTGGGGACAAGTGGTTTTCTAGCTGGGCCTAAATCAGATATCCCTAAGTCTAGTTTTGTTGATATCAAGTGAATGGGGAGGTTCAGCTTTCTGTTGGGGCCTGATGACAGTGTAGAAGGATACAGTGAAGAATAGCAGTTGGTAGTCTCTGTTTTTGAAACTTCATGAAGCCTCCCTGCTATCCAGGTTTAGCTTTTCACTCATTGCACTCCATTGAAGTTATGCTCTAGAGAACTGGAGCACCTTATACTTCTCAAACAATTAGTGCCTTAGAGTTGGACATTATGACCCACTGCTTCCACCAAACAGGTATGAGGGATTAAATGTCTATCCTATGCTGGAGTCCATCAAAATGGTGATCATGAGAAGAGGAGGTGATTGCTTTTGGCTTGAATAGAACTGTGTAGTCAAGGAGGTTTTCTCTTGTTAGGCCACCATTCTCCCATTCCTCATTCTTCTTTTTGTCTATCTCTTTTGATTCTAGTCTCATGCTTGTATAATGCTGTGTCTAGGATATAGAGAAAGTGAAGAAGAAACCTAGGGAAGTCACCACTGTATTTTTCCTCAATTTCCTATGTCCTTAGAAAGTCTACAACATTCTTTCCAATTTTAAGTCTTCTTAAGGTTGTTTATTATGTTACACTCAGGGCTTTTCCCTAACAAGTGGGTTAACCCTGGAGGAATGAAGCTAATCTATCATGGCTGGAACTGCAAGTATATGGATTGAATTTTAATGATTCATTATATTTAATGAATTTTAGGAACTAAATGCAATGTCAAAATATTTACTTAAAATGTCTTTTTCTTTTAAAAATTTTTTAATATTCCACATATTTTGAAAAAAAGATCTGTTAAAATACAAAGCTTGAAGTTTTGACATCTTT
Organism: Callospermophilus lateralis; assembly: GCF_048772815.1. Classification (NCBI taxonomy): domain Eukaryota; kingdom Metazoa; phylum Chordata; class Mammalia; order Rodentia; family Sciuridae; genus Callospermophilus; species Callospermophilus lateralis. Next base: position 92,038,464 of record NC_135316.1, on the reverse strand, counting down.
TCTAGCTTTGCTTAAATAGAAATATTATGTATGGGACTCTGAGAATATTAATTATGCCATTTTCTTCATTAATATTCTTAGTATCAACTCCTGCTGAGCTCCATGATTACTTTTCTGGATTTTAATGTCACCTATGTGAAATGATAAGGCATCTATTTCAGATTTTTTGTGTTTCCTTAAATGTTTTGGTATTTTATGATGTAGACATATTAATCATATAATGAAAATATAGTTTGCTTATTTAAATATTTTAAAGAATTTAACAGAATTATATTAGTGATTAATAACAATTTCATGCTGTACTAATAGTAATATTGCTAACATTCCTTAGAATTTTAGAAAATATAATTATCAGAGTAAATCAATGTTGATTCAATTTAAATACATAGAGTTTTAAATTAACATTCAGCTGAATTTATATTTGTAATTTAGAGTATTCTGATCAAACTCTGACTAGGGGATTTTTAGGATTTCTGTGGCCTGAAAACATACCCACCAATAATAATCAAAAACAAGATCTAATAACGTATGTTACTGAGTTATATGTCTATTCATCTTTATGATAAAAAATCAGTATATTTTTTTTAAAAAGGATATAAAAAGTATGTGTATCAAAAGTAGTTATTGTCATTTACTTTACTATAGTAAATAGTACTGGTTATAAGATACCAATCTAGTTATGTTTACAAACAGTATCTCAAATTCAACATAAAAGTATCCTGGATAATTTCTCATGTCTAAATCTTTTTAAAGTGAGTGTGAAGAGAAGTGACTGAGATCAACTCTAATTTATGGTGATATTAAAGAACTGAGAAATCCTAATAATTTGGTGTACTAAACAATGGAATAGTAGCAACTGTCAATTACTTCTCTATAATTGGACTCAAAGAAGAATACTTTGCGGTCTGGGGTTTATCAAATAAATACTAGCAATGGATATAGTAGTGATGATTCTTCTTGGGTTATGTCTGAACTTCTGTAAAGTCCCTAATTTCTATGGATTTTTGTCACTGAAAATAATTTGTGTAGAGTATGAAGAACATAACAACAATAAATCTGTTTGTGTGTGTGTGTGTGTGTGTGTGTGTGTGAGAGATGCAGAATTTCACAATACATTAATATAAGAGCAATGTTCTACAATTTTATTCCATCAAAACAGTGTATAATTTCATAAAACTCTCTCCCCAGTGATGGTCACATTTGCATTAAGGAACTTGTCTGTCTTCCCATCCTGCACACAGAGTGATGGTTCTTATTATAACTCATAAATTTGCTTTAAGTCATTTGGGGTAATATATTTTCTGAAGCGCGGTATCAGATTATGAACAATTCTTGTTGTTTTATACAAAATATTTTTTTCTAAATTGCCTCTATTTAAAATATATAATCTGACTTTTTTTGTTTTTCAAAATGAAATAGTACTAAGTACAACTTAATAAGGAATGCTCATCATGAATACTAACTTTGCCCATTTTTCCAATTTATACAAAATATTATTTTGAAAAAAAGCAATAATACCATTTTTAAAGATAATTTTAAATAAATTGACACTCAGATAATATAAATAATTACATTTAATTACATATCATCTAAGCAATGGAATTAAGATTCAAATTCACATAACTCATTTAATATCTGTCAAATAAATTTTTAGATTATGAAAGCTTAATTACATTTCACAATTATCAAAACATACTTTTAAATGTATTATACATGAGCACTTCCCTTCTTTCTCTACACAAACACACACACACACCCTCACTCACATCTATTCATCCCCACACTACATACCTAATTTACCTTTTCATTAATTATGCTTAATGTACTTGTTTATTATGTATTTATAAATATGTAAGTATTAACTCAATTCATATTGTTTCTAAAATTAATATTTACTTCAAATTAGTAGTTATATTATTTCACAATCATCAACTAAATTTGTTACTGGAAATATTTTTATGATTTAGCCAAATATTTATGAAAAAAAAAGTTTCCTTTTGGTCCACAGAAATGCAATGAAGTTTTCTTAATAACTATGAGGAGGACTTCAGTGCTTTGGCAAGTTGTTTTTATTCTTGACTGACAAATGCTCCATCATAACAGCAGACATGGCAAAGAGGAAAGGAATTCTTTGTAAAACTTTATGTGGAGGTACATGATTTAGAGACTAATACAGCAGAGCTGATTGTGCAACTTATTGTGAAATTTCATGATTTATTATGCAGTTCTTAGGAGCGTATTGAATGTCCCCATTGCCACACTTGATGATTTACTGAGTAATACAGAAGAGCTTATCACATAACTTGATAGTGCAGTTCTGATTTACTGTGAAATAGTTGTTCCAATCTGTTTCTACAAAGGGAAGAGTTTATTCAATGTTTCCTAATTATAGACAAGCCTCATCAGACACTTCATTTTCAAAATAAGTGATATATCTAAGAAGATTTGAGTATATCTTTTGAAAATGAAAACATTTCCTCCCTCACAACCATCATTTATCCAAATCTCTAAACATTCAACTCTGTAAATCAGCCCTTGGAAATGAAAGGCAGTTTCTATTTTATTTAATAATGCTTCATGGTGAAACATCAATTGATGACTAAATTCTGTCTTTCTAAAAGCCATGAAGTGCTATCCTTGAAAAAAATAAAAAACTTCTAATGTTTTTATAATACTCGGCTCAACAATTTCTCCCTCTTTCACTTAACATTAGTCAAAGTCTGAAGGGTGGAACTTTACATAGTACGCAAGATTGAAACTTTACAAATCTCCACTGGAAGGTTTATGTTTTGATGATGTGTGTGTGTTGGACTCTAAATTCCTGAGGAAACTGTATAACATAAAGTGATTTTTCTGATTTTCTTACTCTTTGCACTTTTTTGTTGAAGTAATTTTGGTTTCTTAATTTTATATAAGTTTAGTAGATTTTTTAAATAGAGAATATAATGTAACTATTGACAGTCTATGACTTTCATGTTTAATTTCACTAACCTGAAAATTAAACTTCAAATATGGTTTATCCATTTAAGCTATAGATGTATTTTATGCAGAGGACTTTTTACATGTGAGTTAAATTATGAAGATAAGTAAATGCCCAAATATAATTTCATTCATCATTTGTTGAATGCCGTCTCCCAAGAACTGGGTATTAGCAAAAATTGTTTTTGAACATTAATATTACCACAAGGAAGAAGATTTTGATTGATCAGAATTAGGGAATGAATAAAAAAGAAGAGAAGTCTGGAGATAGTTCTTTATGGGAAATTTTATACTTAGGAAAGATAGTTACTGAACAAAACAGAAAAAGAATAGTTGTGCAATTAAACACAGAAACTGAATGCAAAGTAAATTTTATTACCTTAATTCTAGAACAAATTCAGTCATTTATGTTCTTCTCAAATGGCCTGTGGTTTTCTTCATACCCAATAGATTATTTCATGCAGTTTAGAAAAGTTATGAAATATAGCTTATTGGCAGGTAAATTTGAAAAAAACATCCACAAACATGACTTTCCTAAGAACTAATGAAATATTCTCCCAAAATTTTAAGTCAGCAAAGACTAATTACATAAGTCATACCATAACAAAAGATGACATTAAAATTGTAAAAGTAGAATGTGTACAGGAAATAGTTAATAAGTAAGAAAAATAGATATAATTACAGGAGAAGATTAAAAATCCTACTTTATTTTAAAAAACTTAATATAACAAGAGAAATTTAACCAATAAAAATGAAAGTTGTCTATATTAAAAAAAGAAAGACCCAAATGCTTGGAATTACATTGTGGCCAACACAACAATAAAAAAGCAAAATGGCAGGCATGAGACTAAAATAATGGCCAACAACATAGCCTCCATGTTTCATGAATTCCTAAAAAGAACGAATATGTGTTTAACCCATTATGATCACGTTATATGTTATAAATCTTTTTATTATAAGTGCATATCAAATACCCTTAGAATACATAGCTACTATTTCATATGAATAATAAATAAAATAGTAAAATATACATAATGAAAACAGATACTATTGAAACTACCTTTGTATTTTTTGTATATGAATCAAGGGAGGCTCTCTTTCCCTAGCATGCACAGAAGAGAGAGATCCCACCAAACATTTTTGTGCAGATATTCACACACATTTCATTAAGTATAAACATTTATAATTTGCACCTTAGTGGATGGATATTAGAGCTGTAGTCCAGTGATCAAGCAACACTGTTTGTACAACAGTTTACTTTTCATTGTTTTTCCACACTACCTGGCAACAAAAGACTAAAAGGAGCTCACATGCAGAGTATTTCCCAATTCACTTTTGTCGTTTCAACTTTTGGTCTTGTTTTATTCTCCATCTTTCACTGATTGTCACAATTACATGAATTATAGCTATTGAGAAGAGAGCACATGTGCTATGAAGGCTACGTATTTTATACAATTCTAGAATGTGTCTTAGAAGCAGTCTGTGGCGATCCCACCAAATGACTCATTTTACATCACTACATGCAACATGGGTTCTGTCAAAGGAAACCTAACTCAGCCTCAACATGTGATTCATCCTTTTTGTATTATGCACCAATAATATCATTCATCTAGTGCCAATTATAGGAAAATAGGTTTCAATATAAGTGAGCTTGTACTGTGTTTCTTTAATAAAGCTTTCATTTTATAATTTCAAATTATTATGAGTACAAAACTAGGCTTCATCGTAGTCTGTTTATAATAAAAATGAAAGCCTCATGGGAATCATACTCAATAGCACTCAAGTGGGTTATTGAAAAAATAATGCCATTATTGCAATAGCAAACATAATCAACTATACAAATACTTTCCTTCTCATTTGAAATATGCACAGTGCTGTACATCATGTTTTTAACAAGTGAATTATTTCCTTTCACAACAGAGAAACCATGTAAGGAGCTAAAACTTTAAAAGCTTTGTTATGTATGTATTGATAGATTATGCATTATCAGATGTGTATTAGAGAATAGTTATTTCTGAAAAGAAATAAGTACTCTATTCAGCAGAAATGGTCCTCTGTTCCTCAGACTATATAAGATTTTTGGCTTCCCATGATAGGATTTTTTTTTTCTTTTTTTTTTTTTCCAGTATGCTGGAGTCTTTCCAAGGACAGTCAAAATGAAATCAGAGGTTGCAGCACTTTAATATCTCTTTGAACTTAAGCACTGCTGAAGTACTCAGAAATCTGCACATTCACCAGCTCTTCTGTGGGCCTTTGTGGAGTGTTACTAGGTAATTAATTATTCCCTAGTAATCAGATTTGCAGTGCCATGGCAACTGTTTATTTTATTAAATTTATCACATGTTAGATGAAATATTAACCTGTAGCACATGCTTCATTTATTGAATTTTTGCAGAAATGCATAGATACAAATCATTTAAAAGTTATATGACTATAGATTTGAGGAAACCAGTAGAACAGCGATAGTGTGTGTGTGTGTGTGTGTGTGTGTGTGTGTGTGTATGTTTTTCTTTTTCTTTTTTTTTGTACTGGGGATTTAGCACAGTGGTGCTTAACCACTGAGCCACAATCCCAGCTAGTTTTATTTTCTTTTATTTTGAGACAGTCTTACTAAGTTGTTCAGGGCCTCACTAAGTTGCTGAGGCTGGCTTTGAACTTGCAATCCTGTCTCAGCTTCCCAATCAGCTGGGATTACAGACATGTGCCACTGTGCTCAGTTTTTTAAAATTCTATATGCTCTACTTATTACCTGAAGGTCATTAACAGAGTGCATAACTGAGTCTCTGACCTTGCTTTTGAAGGCGTTGTCTGCTTTACATATTTTAGGAAGAAACATACATTCTCTACCATTTTGAGAAAAAATGTATTTATTATAAACTGCTCATTTGGATCTTACTAATCTAACTCCCTTCTGATAGAAAGATATCATATGTATTGTCCATGGTTAAAGGAATAGATGGAGGGCACTGCAGCTGAATCACACTGACATATCTAGAGGATTTAAAATTGTCACTATGTGACCTAAACTTCATATGCATGTTATGAACTGCAATGAAAGTAGTAATTCTCAATGGTATGGTATTTCTCTGCTGTGTTCATCATTCCACCTTCATGACTAAACCCTTTCCTGGCATGTAAGAATAAATAAGGGCTGGGGTTGTGGCTCAGAGCCAGGGTGCTTGCCTACCATGTGTGAGGCACTGCGTTCAATTCTCAGCACCACATATAAATTAATAAAATAAAGACCCATCAATAACTAAAAAAAAATTAAAAAGAATAAATAAGTAGATAGGTGATAGTCAACTAAATATTTTCATGAATTAATCATTTATAGTACTATTTATAATATTCTACTAATTGTTTTTAAGTATTACATTAACTTCATTGTACTCATAATTCATGAATTATGGCTTCTGAATCTTATGGCTAGATTCACAAAGCCTTCTGTTAATGCTATAATATTATATAATATTAAAATTTATAGAATTTTTATTCATTCAATATTTTAAAAATATGTCATTTAGGTATTTGCATGTGGTTTTATGTTTGAAAGACATACATTTTACTTTCTCTCAATAAGTTAATAAATTGTAATAAGTGATTCATGGTTAACCAATAATGTACCCAGTGTGTGAAATAGTCCTTTTTAATATGTTGGTCTCTTAGTCCTTGACTTTCGTCTTGAAATTTCTTATAATTTTCATTGACCATTTATTTATTAATAATCATGAATTATCTATGAGATTAATGCTAGCCATGTATATATAACAATTTTGGAGAAGGATGCAAATGGACAACTATTATATTTATTCACAGTCAATTATCATTGTTTATATTTTGAAATTTCACACAGTTTACTTTGTATACTCACATCCTTCTGAACACAAAATGGTGACATTTCTACACAAACTCGACAAAACACTGAGCAATCTTGTAGTCCTACCATGTGCTAGATGAGTTCTAAAGGCCAGCAGTGTTCATAAAATAATTGAAACATCTTGTTTATTCATTGTTATAACAAATAGTGAATGAAATAGTAAATGATTGGGCTAATATTGAAGAGGGATTACTGTACGTGATATGATAGGATTGTAATTGGTACATTTTCAAGATGAAATGTCCAAGAGCAATGGAACTTGCCTTTCAATCTTATGTTAAATTTGAAAAATTTCCAAACTTTGTATATCATGGAAAATAATAATACATAAGCAGCTTAACTTGAATTGAAAGCTCAAGAATTTATGAGTGTTCTTACCAAATTGGATTTTCATCAGGATATATCTGAACACCAGATCAACTCAATATATATTCATACACCAACCCTGCCTCAATGATTAGTATTGAATGTTCTGTAATATTCTATCATCAGTAAATTTATACATATTCAATCTCTAAAGCTAATTTCCTATCTTGCAAATTTTCACAAACATGTTAGAAACATTCATGAAATTTCCTTTCCTCTGCACTTGAAAATACATCAGGAAGACAGTGCACTTCTTCCAAACTGTCAATATAGAGTAAGGAAAATATAAAGGAAGTGAATATTAAGCACATAATATGTAATATTTTTTACATAGCATGGTCAGAATAAACATGCTTTGAGAAATCAAGAGGATGTCTCTTAAATAACTTATGGCTGATCATGTTCTTCATTGGAAAGATATAACAAATTTTATTAAGTACATCTAAAGGGCAAAATAAGTCCTAAAGAAAAATAATTGCATAAATGATCAGAACAATAAAGCATGAAGACAGATATTGACATATATATTAGGTATAGATATATGCATACAAATTGGTATACACATACACATACATATTGTTAGGATTTGGATTTGGAATATCCACCCAAGATTTATGTGTGGAAGGCTTGGTCCCCAGTACAAGAGAGTTCGCAGGAGAGACTCATAATTATGAGTGAATGGATATGAAGGTTTTGACCTCATTAGTGAATTAATTCCTCAATGGAATTATTTATAGGAGGTTGGGCCTAGATGAAGGAAGTAGGTCACTGAGTTCATCTCCTAGAAAGGTATATATTGTCCCTGGTCCCTTCTTCTCTCTCTCTCTCTAGGATTCCTGGCTGCCATGAGGTTAGTAGCTTTCCTCCTCCATGCTCTTCTACCATGATATTCCACCACACCTTAACCCAAAGCAATGTAGCCAGTTGACTTCGAACTGAAACTGTAAGCCAAAATAAATATTTCCTTTGTTAAAACATTCATGTCAGGTATATTGGTCACAATGATGAAATGCTAGCATGCATATATAAGTACAATTATGTGCGCCTACATGTAAATACAATTAATCCAGCAGAGCAATAAGCACACGTATATGCACATATAAACACCTGTACTCCAAACATACAAAACTCCATGAGAACATAGATTTCCCACTGCCTTAATTTTCAGCACTGACAAGTTTTTTTTTCTTTTTTAATGACTTTTCACATGAATGAGATTTGCAATTGCAATTTTTTCACTGAAATATGTAACAGGGGTTAGTATTGAATTTCTCTCTTTTTAGATAAGCTGTTTGTCTAATATCATTTTATATAACATTAAGGTAATTTTCACATTTCTTTTGATTAGGGTTGACATGATAAATTGTTCTTTCTCCTTTGAATTACTTTATGTATTCTGAGGTATGATGTTTTTGTAAGGAACATATAGATAAATGGGTATACCCTCATGCTGGTAGCTCTGACTCATAGGGACCACATGCTTCTGAGTAATGGATGTGTATTCTACACTATTTTATTTTTAATCAGACTACTCCAAAAACTATGTTAATACAGAACACCATATTACTTCAATTGGGTATAAATTGTTCTCCAATGTCTCATTTTTCTTTTAAGTGCCCTTGTTTTTTTTCACATTAAACTATGATCTGAAAGATGGATAATTTGGTGCCAAAAGGATTGTAAAGTAAAATGCAGAATGGGCTTTTAAATTGCATAGGTACTCAATTAAAAGTTATTCATTTAGATGATAGACCATATGTTTATATCATTTTTGGAGATTGCAATGAAAATAAAAATCTATAAACTCATGTAGGAATAATAACAGCAATGATAATAATAAATTACTGGAGAAATCTAAACAGCAGAATTAAATATGAAAAAACTGAATGAGGATATAAAGGCTAAATTAAGACATTCTGATTAAAGAAATCTAAGAAAAAAATTTAAATACACAATTTTTGGCTTGAACTGATTCCCATATACACCTAAAACTAACAAAATCACAGACTTTGTTATTTTCAGTAGTATACTCTTCACCTTAATGATATACTTGTCAGAATTCTGTCTTATATGTTTTATTTATATTACTCATCTTTGTGACTATTTAAATGGTCACTTTTCTCTAAATCTTTCCACTACATGTTAGTTTGTGCTCTACTTATCTACCTGTACAACAGCCCATCCCTCCGAGATAAATTTCAACTTGAAACTCAGTGTTTATTAAAGTACATGAAACTAGCAGTTGCTTCATAAAGACTGGAAGAATAAATGAATTAATGAATTTATAACATGAAATAACAGGAAGTTGTTTCTCAGGAAACAGATATTTGAAACTCTTAGCTATGCCATTCACACATCTGATTCTTCTACTAAATTCTATGTAGTTTTTGACATTTGAGAATAACTATATTTGTTTTTGTTTCTTTTTTTTAAGAGAGAGGTGAGAGAGAGAGAGAGAGAGAGAGAGAGGGAGGGAGAGAGAGAGAGAGAACTTTTTTGATATTTATTTTTCAGTTTTTGGCAGATACAACATCTTTGTTTGTATGTGGTGCTGAGGATCGAACCAGGGCCGCACGCATACCAGGCAAGCGCCCTACCGCTTGAGCCACATCCCCAGCCCCTTGTTTTTGTTTCTAATATGAAATTGCCACCATAATTTTTGTCTTAGTTTGATAGGATTGACAAAGTAAGAATTTTCCATGTAAAAGTTCATGATCAGAGGTACTTATATTTTCTTAATGATTTTTCTTAGCACTTTTGCTCTTTTATAAAAAGTGAATACCAGGTATTATGTAGAAACTCCGTAATAGAGAGCAATAGACAGGAGAGTTGTAATGTTTATTGGTATTGACTGCTTACCTCCACTGCGATTATCTATAAAGAATTGAAATAAGCATACTTATGTAGTGAATTTCCATAAGTACTAATTCTAGAAAATATAAAACAACTTGGGTTTGTTGTCCATAGAATTTAATTTTAAATTCTATTTAGAATAAATAGTTTAAGATACATACATTCATGTCAAAGTATCTATTTAAAAAGGATTCACAGGCAATGATGCAGTGAACATAAAATCACTCCTTTTAAAAACAAAATAAATTATGTTGTATTGGATTATGTTATTATATGCATATGAAATTTAATGATATATATATATGTATATATATGTATATGTATATATATGTGTATATATATGTACATATATATGTATATATATATACATATATATGTATATATATACAATGAAGAAAATTTTTCAAGGTGAATAGGCATTTATTAATTTTTATATTTCTCACTAGAAGAAGTTGATATTGTCCAGAATATCAAATAGTTTAGCACATAATAAATCATAACAAAATATAATGTAAGAAAAATAGAAACTTCCAGCTCATACTTGAAAGAAAAATTTCATTTGATTTTTTAAAGAAACATTATTATCCTCCTTATAAATAGTATTGTTAAAAAAGTTATATATATGCATGTATTTGTGTGTGTATGTACACATCTATCTATATATCTATATCTATATCTATATCTATCTATCTATCTATATATATATATATGTAACTATAACAATGTTTACATGGGATTGGCATTTTTCCAATCTCACATATGAAGAAATAAGTTCAGAAGATGAAAACTAATACAAATGCTTTAGACATAAACAAAAAGCTGGAAATTTAGAAATTAAGTCCAGACTCTTGAGTTTAATTTTGTTCTTTATTGCAGCTGGTATTAAAAAAAATAACTGTATGGAATAATAAAACAACTTTACAAATAAGATCTATCTATTTGTGAGATAATATACTTATTACTTTCTCTAGAGTTTTCTCAAATCTTGGAGTTTAATCCCTGTGGAACTCAAACTTCGGCCTGCATCCAAGAACACAGTCTTGCAGCTGTTGTTTATCCTGGACTGTTCACTTTTAGTTCCAATGGTCCATGCACAGCTGTGCAGTTGAAGGGATTAAAAAGTTAGAATATTGTTTTGGAGGAAGTTATGTACTGTCTCAGAAAGAATAACAATTTTAAACTCTTCAGAGTTTACAATGTTGACTTCTATCTCCTGAGGAAATCCTGGTCCCATTATATATTCTTGGACTCCTAAGATGAGCAACATCTTACTTACTTTTGATGTTGCAAATAAAGTATTTCTTGCCTTTAGCAATAATAAAATCTTTACAGAGAATGTTGCATCCCACAGACTCGAAGCGGCATTACAAAATATAATTCTTTTAACCATGATATAGTGCCTGTAGCGCTTAAAAAGACTTTAGAACTAATATATAAATTGTGCTAAAGGAGAGAAAGGAAGTAGGAAAAAGGTTTGAGTTCTTATTTCAGTTTTCAGATAATGCTTCTACATCTAGAAAGATATACTTGTTTAAGAATCAAAACTTTCACAAGTTTGTTATTAACAATTTGGGGTAGAATATCTAACAAAAACCAGCAAAATCACTAGGAGAGAAAGTATGCATGCCTCCAGAATACTACATCAAAAACAGATAACAGAAATTGATTTCCATTTAGAAAAGAAAACCATTTCTAGCCAAACTTGAGCTCTCCTCTACCCCAAAAACACCTGAAGCTAGACAATAAATGCTTTTAAACCATAACTGTCCAAAATAACTGCCATTATCATGTGTATACCTGTACCATGAAAAAGTTACAAGTCTATACAAATATGAATGTAGCTTTGAGGTTGGTAAACCATTCCTGGGACAGCCAGAATACACTCCACATCCAACCTGACTGTACCATTCATGGGCAAAACCTCATTGTTTTATCCAAGGATGCTTATTTAATGATTATATTGGTGTCAGTATATAGCACTGATTGAAAACCTTTAGGATTTATTACATAACTTATCCCTGGGCTGGTAATGAAAAAGGAAAAAAAAAAAGAAAGAACTCATAGAGCATCCAAAGGAGGAGACATCTGAAAAAAATGAAAGATTGTGAAGAGGAAAAGTCGTATTTTGGGGCCTTGTCTACCACAAGTAAAAGCTCAAAGTTTCAGTAATTTAAGTTGTCTTGCTTTTGCACAAATACAGACAAATAGGTTAATGGGACCTAAGAGTAGAGAATACTGTAAATAGATAGAAACTTGAAAGTACAGAAACCTATAGTTAGTGAAAATATATTTGATAATTTGTGACACTACAAATATATTTTCTACAAAATTTGAATAGAGTAACATGAAATAAATTAGCTACCTTAGAACTCTCCTGAATTCTAAGTATATTGCATACTTGAATGTGAACGGCAAAACTATAATTTGAGGATAAGCGTTTTTTAAATTCAATTTTTTTTTTTTTAATTTTGCAGCCAGGATTGAACTCAGGGGCATTTTATCACTGAGTTACATAACCAGCCCCTTTTACTTTTTACTTTGAGACAGAGTCTCAATAAGTTGCTTCAGGCTTCACTAAGTTGCTGAGACTAAACTCAGTCTCCTGAGCCTCTAGGATTAGAGGTGTGTCCCACCATGCCCAAGTAAAAGAAGATTACTAAAAGAAAATAAAAGAAGAGTATAAAAATTATAAATGAAGAAAATAATCATTTTGTTACATTAAAATTAATAACATGTATTATAAAAGAACATCATTAAGAGGTTGAAAGAGAAATTGAAATCAGATAGATTAGCTTCCAGAATACACTTACATGTACATATGTGTGTACATTTATAAGCTGTAAATCTGAAGGATAAAAAGCAATTTATTGGAAAAATGGTCAAATAATTGAACAGTCAAAAAACAGAAATGCACAGCTCACAGTTACATGAACAAGGCCAGCTCACATATAAAATACTATTCAAATCCAAAGTGTGATGAAAAATTAAAATATCAGATAATATTAACTGCTGAGGAAGACACAATATTAACTGCTCATCCTCTGCTGGTAGGAGTGTACATTTACATAACCAACTGTACATTAATTATTCATTCACACTGGTCCATCTTCCTCACCTTTGTATTCAGTTAAAAAAAAGAAAGAAAGAAAGAAAAAACTCTCCTCAGTGTATATAAAAGGTTCAGATGAACACCTCTTAGAAGAGCAAAAACTCAAATGTCCAAAGATTAGAGGACTTAAATATGTTCATTTAATTCATATAAAAAAGATGGCTTCATCTCAAAAACAACGCTGAGTAAATTTTTGAAATACTGAAAACTCATTGCTTGATTTATAGAATATTTTGTTTATTGGCATATTGTCATTTTACATAACAAGGGGAAGTTTTTGTGATACAGTCAGACATGCACAACACACAATTTAATCTGTTCCATTCCCTGTTATCCTCTCATGTCCCTCCCCTCCTCCATCCCCAGTTCTGCTTCCGCTAGCCTATTGGTCCCCCTTCAGTTTTCATGAGGTTCATATTCTTTTCCTTTTCCTTTCTTACTTCCACATAGGAGAGAAAACACATAACCCTCAAATTTCTGAGTATATACTGTTTTTTAAAAAAGAGAAAAATATATCGTTCACAGACACAACACAGGTAAATAAGACTATGAAGAAAGGAAAAAAAAAAAAAAGATGAACGTGCAGGCCGAAATTTCACCCTCTCTTGTTGGGAGAGTACTGCAGACTAAAAGGCAAAAGATTGGGGAGGACAATAGGATTACTAGGAAAATAAGAGTGTTATGGCCTGACCTTTGCAACAAAAGCAAAGTCCCACATGAGATGTCCTCATTAGCCAATTTATCAAAAAACAATATTAATCATAATTCTTTTCCTATGGAGGCTTAATTATACAAATGAACATGACCCCTTTAGGTGTAGATTTTTTGTAAATCTGCTACAATTTGCTGTATGGCATTTCCTGCATTGAAAACTGTTCTACTAAGGATATTAAAGTTGATATCTGTTTATAGAAACCAATCTATTTCCAAGTGTGTCTATTAACTTGAAAATTGGAAGAGGAAGCTAGGATGAAATGAGCACCTGTATTCTATCAAGAAAGGATGTTTTAAAATTCTCTGTGGCTAAGTTTAGCTATTATTTCTCTTGCAATTATTTCTTATGTACCTGGAGTACAATGAGGAATGCACCTTTCTAAGCAAACACAAAGTATCAATCCTGCCATGGCAGCAAAACCTCAGGACAAAGACTTCCCCTGGCAGCAAAACCTCAGGACAAAGACTTCTAGAAGAGTCTAGAAACTACAATTTAGCCAGGTACTTCAACGTAGCAAATGAATGGCTCTCAAAATTTTGAGATGCACAATCTCACTACATGAATAAGCAGATTGTGTGTAAGCCTTAGAATGTATTTTATAAATACAGAAAGGAGTCATAAAATCTGTCTTTACAAAAAGTGTACGATTAGATTCCAAAATTGCAATATTGGTTTATGCACACAAGGAAGATTCAGGCCAGACATACTGACATTGGAAATCAGTGAGTTATGCAGACGTGAAGGGCAAGAGCTTCCTCAGTCATCCACAGGCATTTGCCTTTTGTTGTTCTTTCCATTTAACTGGGCTGCATTGTTCTGAGCTGGTCTGCTAAGTAGTCTTATCTCTGATGTTTCTCTGCAGACATCTCATACTTCAGATGTCTAACAGTTCTGACCTATATCTTAGGTCAGGATATTAGATAATTTAGGAGGGAAATAAGCAGGAAAAAATGTGAAATTTGTTGAGGTTGAGAGATTTGACTTTAGCTATTCATAAATGCTTAGAAAATTAGAATTCTATGACTTTGCCGGTGTTATATTCATTATAACAGCTCAGTGATTAAGCACAGTGTTTAAGCTGAGCTCTTAGTATTATGAAAAGTGCCTCTGGGGCAACTCTAAATTGCAGATTTGCCAGTCTTTTCTCTCTGTGAGATTCTGGGCTCCTATATATAATTGCCTTTGAACAAAGCCTCTGTACATAAAATAGAATTTAAAACCCATATTTGATGAAAAGTAAACTCACAAAAGTACACTTTTTAAAGGTATCATTTTGTTCTAGAGATTTTATATAAAGCATTTAATCTGCACCAAAATCCTGACAAAACAAACTGAAAAAAGTTATAGAAGCTGACAGAATATAATGAGTCTAATAGTTGGCAGTGATATGTTCATATCAAGGTTCTTTGACAGCATAAAAGCATATTTTTTAATGCTATAGCTATGAACTACAATGTTTTGCTGCACCACAATTGGTGGTGGATAGTAGGTGTTTTTTCCTTTGGAGCTGAGTCTTCTTTTATTCTAATCACAGCTTCTGAAAATATGCATTCCACTGAATGGATATTGAAAAAGTGGTATAAATACACATTGAAATATTATTGACATCAACAAGAAGGGATGACCAGCATCTGTCATTTGTGACTATATGGATCAATCCACAGTACACCGTGATAATTTAAATAAGCCAGGCACAGAAAGACCAATACCATGTGACTTTGCTTATGCATGGAATCTGAAAAAAGTCCAATTCAAGAGAAGTAGAGAGTGGAATAGCAAGGACTAGAATGGTAGGGGGCAGTGGAAAGGGCAAGAAGAAATGTTTCTAAGGGAATAAATTACACAGGAAAATAAATTCTGGGGCTCCATTGTACGGTGTTGGTGTTATAGTTAATAATATTAGATACTTAAAACTTGCTAAAAATTAAATATGAATTGTTCTCATTTCCAAGTAAAGGTAAATATATGAGATGATAGATATGTTAATTAGATTGATTTTATTATTTCAAAATGTGCACATGTTTTATAACATCATATTCTATCCCCAAATTAGTATTATTCCACCATTCAATTAGTATTTGTCAGTTTAAAATAAAATAAAATTGAAAGAAACCACCTATGTCATTGTAATTAACTCTTACTGAATCATACATTACATTGGGCCAAGTCACAACAGGCTTTTATTGCATGAATTTAAAATGTAATTGAAATTACAGAAATATTATCAATATATCTTATTTTGACATTTAAGTCAATGATTCTCAAACATTATTTTTCCTGTAGTTGAAGAAGAAAATTTCAGAACTGCAAGTTCCTATAAACACCAGTCATCTTCCCTCTTCAACTCACATAGGCTGAGGTGAGGACTGGGTAGCCGCCTTTTTAAAAAGAGAATTCCAGGTGATTTTTAAATAAGTGGTGGGTAAAAAGAACCCTAGGAAAGCAACAATATTTGATAGCTGAAAGAACTTTGTTCATAGTTAATCTTATAATCTCTGAAAACAAAGCATAAATAGTTGACTTAAATTATATTGTGTTGTTTATATTTAATGTAAAAGTTGTAATAACCTCTTCAATATATGAATATATTTCAAAATTTTTGAAACTGAAAAAGATCTTCATAAGTTTTAGAAAGAGATCTGGGTGTGGTGACCCATGACTTAATTCCAGCAGCTCTGGAGGATGAGATAGGAGGATC
Organism: Callospermophilus lateralis; assembly: GCF_048772815.1. Taxonomy (NCBI): domain Eukaryota; kingdom Metazoa; phylum Chordata; class Mammalia; order Rodentia; family Sciuridae; genus Callospermophilus; species Callospermophilus lateralis. The sequence continues at coordinate 92,021,867 of NC_135316.1, read as the reverse complement.
CTGAGTTCAAAGCAAACCTCAGAAAAAGTGAGGTACTAAGCAACTCAGTGAGACCCTGTTTCTAAATAAAATACTAAACAGGGCTGGGGATGTGGCTCAGTGATTGAGTGCCCTTGAGTTCAATCCCTGGTACTCCCCCCACCAAAAAAAAAAAAAAAAAAACAGATTTAGAAATAGATTCTGGCACAAAGTACATATAAAAAGATAAATTTAAAAGAATGTCAGTACTTTTTAGTTCTTTAGTAATTTACTTGTCTTTCAAAGAAAATTTCAGTTTAAAAATTTTACTTGATGAGAAAAAAATTAGTCCTTAAGCTATTTGGTTTGTATTCTTTCTGGAAACTCACAATTTAAATTTATAACACATCTTTTAATTATCTTAAATTTATGATTAGGGACTATTATTAGTGTTAGTCACAAAGTTATGAGAATATTATTATAATAAAGAATAATTGCAGCTAGACACATTTGAATGAAACTGCTAAATAACCAAAGATACACCAAATTTTTTTCTCTACTAGACCAGAATAATGGTAGAATAGGTAGAGAAACAATAAACAAAATAACAAAAACTGTATTTTAACCAAGAAAGAACTGAAATAAAAATTAAAAGATACTTTTAAGTGCTGAAAGAAAAAAAATGAGTCAGTCAACATATCACTCTATACACTATGAACACATCTATTGAAAATGAAAACTAAATAACAACAATGTCAAGTATGTAATAGCAGAAAGAATGAATCTTCAATGGGTTTAACTACAAGAAATGTAAAAACAGAATCATTTGGCTAGAAGAATTTCATGTGAAAAGGAACTCATCATTTGTAAGAAATAAGGAACGTTACAAAACATTTTAAGGAAATTAGTTGGGTAAATAAAATATATATATTAAAAGATATTTTAAAGCAAAATAACAAGGTGCCATACATTTTATAGTGTATTTAATAAGTGTATGTAGTCTAGGGTATGTAATAAAATATATGATGGAATAAATGTAAAATTTTAAGAAAAAATATACTATTAAAATGATTTAATTATTTTCTTCATCAGACTTAAAAAAGGACATATTATAATTAATATATTTTAACTTTTACATCAAAGACACAAAGCACAAAGATATTAACTAAAAACTCAGTAGAGTATATTAAATATAGTATAAAAATATTTTCCCCAAAATAAAAATGAAAAGTATTTTGAAAGACAAGGAAAAAAAATGAAGAAACAGAAATCAAATAGTTAGATGAACTGCTAATAGGAAAATTTATGTAATAGTTACATGATAGTTATATAATAGTTACGTTAAATGTAATCATGCAAAACAATGATTAAAGAGTCTCAGAATTAAAATAAACAATTAGTAACTAGTGAACAGTTATAAGATGTTTCAAATATTGAAAATTCCTACTCTGAATATAAAAGAAAAAAAAACAGTGCAACGTTTGCAGTACGAAACTTAGTGTACTTGCCATTAACAGTAGTATAAATATACTTGAAAAAGATTTTTAGCAGAGATAAATATATGTGTTTATATGTAAATGTATATGTCTATGTATATACATATATATTACATAAGGATAAAAGTAACAATCATGAGACTTAACAATATTCATTGTGTATGCATCCAAAGTTTCAAATATACACAAACCCCCCCCCAAAAAAAAAAGAAAATAAGAAATAGGAAAATATGCACATTCAGAAAATTTGAACATTACTCCCTCAGTAGCAAAGGCATGGTGAACAGATATTTGACATAATTGACGTTTTAGATTATTAAAATAGCGTTTAAATTGTTTATTCAAGCAAAATGAAAACATAAATCTCCTGGAAGACTTATAAAAAATAGCAGTTTTTTTTAACAATACTAAAATTTGGAAAACATGATGATTTTCCATTGATAAGAAAGTGTAACATTGTAGTGTAACTGCTAATTAATAAAGAGAATAAAGCATTGATGCATTTGCAAAATATAAAAAAAGATGTGGGCAAATCTTTCTCTCCTATCTAGATAATAAAGACTCATACATATGCATGTACATACAACATACAAATACAGACATAAAACAGACACATGTATACTGGCTTTGTTTACCTATTATGCATTCAGGTCCTTCTGAAACTGAAGTAGATGTTGTGCACTCATGTTCACCGGGCCAGTTTCACACTGGCATCTTTTCTGTCTATCAGATTGATGGGCTGTCATTGCTTTTACATACTATTGAAACAAGTTGGGAGAGACGAAGAGAAATGTAAATCCCAGGAGAATACAGAAGGCAGAATATGGTGCTAAACTGGCAAAATCTGATGCAGTATCTATAAGGAATTGTTTACTTTGATCTAGTTTTGTGACATGGATGGCATTTATTCAAATACCAGTCCACTTGTTGAAATTGAAGTAAATCTTAAAATTATCTATGGTTATTTTTATTTTATCAACACCTAATTGGTTATCTTGGGATATTATTTGCATATATCTTAATAAGAAAATTTCTGTTTATCTATTATCTTTGTTGAATTTTGTTATCAATAATTTACATTAACCCTAAAACATCAACTAAGAGAAAATCTAATTATTCAGGAAAATTTATGTAGCAAGATAATTACCTCTTTCTCAGAATCATAAAAGAATTCACCTACACTTGTTCCATACATCAGAAAAAAATACATAATGCCAGGTAGTGTTTTAAAAATGTTCCACTAAATAAAAAGCAGCTCTGTGGCTATTTCATGTAGTGATCTGTTATCATTATAAGCAGTAAGGGTTTGGCAGACTTAAATATAGGATAAATGAATTTTATTGAGGACAACCGTAATGCAAACCTGCAAAAGATATATAGATCTGAACTCAGCTTCCCTTCACCTCTGTGGGCTGCGTAGGAGTCAAGCCTTTATTATGTGGATTTTCATGGACACTTAAGATCCTAACTGTAGCACAGAATTAACATTTCATATATTGTAGTGGATTACACAGAATATGTCATAAGTAATGTTAAAATTTCTATATTTCTATATTTTTAGGACTAAAACAGTGATGTTGAAATAATTACTCTGATTTAAATTTACAGCTAAGTTTGAATCCCTGGCACAAGTATCTGTTTTAACTATACAGATGCATTTATTATAATCCTTATCTTGGCATTTAATTTACTAGTAATTTTCTAAAAAATCATAATTTAATAGAAGTATTTTAAGAATCATTTCTCTGACCTAAAATGTATGCATTTAGCACGTAATTTACACTTTTTAAATTTCTTTTTGTATACTGTTTTTTACTTTCCTGGAAATGAAATGAGAATACTTGTCTTTTCCCTAATGTTTCAGCAAAATAGCTGTGTTCTAAATCCTACCATAACTAAGACATGTTAAGTTACCAGAGGGAGACACAAAAGGATTCTGACTTTTCTCTAACTATTTCTAAGCAATAAGACGAGAATAATAAAAATTCTACTTCTTCCGAAGGATATTTCTCATGTCTTTATTCTGAAGGAATAAATTGAAAAGCAGTAATAAATGGTTGTAAATGCTCTCTTCATATTTACCTCCACATTCCCATTTACACATTACTGTCAGGAATAGGAGCAGCCAATTTCTAGGCAACTATCAAACCCAAATAGCAAATGGGAAGAGAAAGAAAGAACTAAGATTAATAGATATAATTGTTTAAGGTAGCCAAGGAGGATGATAATGTAATACTGTAACCCTACAATAGAGCCAGTATGACACAAAAGAGAGGTAGTATGCCCATACATTTTATTTTGCTGCATGTTGTTTTACTGCAAACTTGCACATCAAAAGAACATTTCCAAAATACAAGATTTCTAAGTGTCTTTGCATCATCAAGTTGGTTTAGGATAGAATTAAGCTGACAATAATTAATAGATAAATACTATAACAATTGGAAAAAATATCACAACCCTTAAACTATTTCCAATTAATAGACATGCTATTGGTTTTTAAAATGTCAATTCATACCAAAAATATAAGTGAAAAATGGTATAGTTTTTGTCTTCCCCCAAATAAGCAACTTTCCTCACTTGCTATGCCTTACTCTAGATCAAGTTTTTCACCTCTTCTCCCGATTTACCATTGCAATGAGAGAACTAATATCTGAGGTCTTTACTTTCAATCAGCAACCTCCTAACAGACTTTTCATCTTGGGTTGGGATTCTAGGTGTTTTTGTTTGTCTCTTTCACCTCTCGTGTTCCTCAAACCTGAAGCTGATGACAGCAGGTTTCTGAGTTTATAAAGTGGACATCCACAATGTTTTAGATGTTCATTTATATCTAATATTTTGTAGTTCCATATCATTTCATGTTGCTTCCTTGACATCATCTTATTCCTCTTGCAGGTGTAGTTAATCTAGAAAATTCAGGGAGAGGCAGTGCCACTTGAGGCTTCTTCTCACAGCCCTTGGAGTCACTTATACATGAAGTTTTGGGTTATTCCCACTGTCCCTGTGGGCCTAGAAAAAAATCAGTCTGCTTATTCACAGAAAAAAAAAATGTGGTGACTTCCTTTATGGCCTAAGTGCCAAGACAAGCTTTCAGAAGATGAAATAAAGGAAGGACTGCTAAATGTGACTATTGAAAATTAAAATATTTTCATGAGATAAAACCCCATAAGCATAGACATAAGACAGCTGAGAAACTAGAAGATATTATTTTAAACATGTACATTAGATAGTAGCCTGATATTCCAAACTGAGAGGAGAATGGTGGTTACCAGTACTGGAGTCATTAGGACATGGTGGAGAGATTTTAGTTACAAACACTTAGAAGGAATGAGTTCAAGAGTTCTACTGTGAGCATGATGTCTCTAAAAATGATGTCATTATATTCACGAAGAATGTTAGGAGAGTGGATGTTCTTACAAATCAGTCAACTGATTTGAATGTAAATTCTCATCCAAAAACAATCTCACAAAAACATCAAGAATAACCTTTGACCAAATAGCTGGGTACTATGGGCCAGCAATGTTAACACATAAAATTAATCATCACATTCATTATTATCAAAAGATATTCTGCATTCCTTCTAAGCCAAGGGAGAAGAAATCACTGAAAAGAAGCTCTGAATATTCTCATCATATAAATTAATTCACTCTCTTCTGATTTTAGCTGAGGCAAGATGGCAATACATTTAAATTAACAATATACAAGTATGAGTATCATTATGATTTTATTAATAGATTTTTATTTTTCCCATAACTGTATTATTTTAATGTTGCCTATTTTCTAATATTTTAAATATATTGATAGCACAAACAATAAAAAATGCAATGAATACAAAACTACTCCCCACCTAGGCTCATCAATTCTGCAAATGTCAATAATTTATTTTTATCTCTTCTTCACTCTGTATTTGTCTCTTGCTTCTGAGTCTGTCTGTCTGTCCATCTGTCTTCTCTACCCACCCCCTGCCTTACACACACACACATATGTCCTCTGAGAAGAAAAGATTGATCATTTCACCCAATTAAGAATAGAAAGAAGCTAGGATTTCACTAAGAGCAAGGCAAATAAGAAGGAGGTAGCTAAAGAATGAGGCCTTGGATATCTTCTCATGACCAATTACCAGAAAAAAAAGGAGTACAGAAGTTTTTCACATTTTCTTAATGGTTATTATATGTGCGTTATCAATTTTTAAATACTAGACAATCTCTTCTGCCTGTTCTTTCCACTCCTATTTGTATATTTTACAAAGTTAATTTTACAATCTATCATTTAAATAATAGAATGTTCAACTAACCAAAACATTGAGTGAAACCACTGACCAAATATAAGAAGTGATTTATTCAGGCTTCTAGGAGTAAGGAGTACAAATATATGTATATGTATATGATGGAGTAAGGAGTTCAAATATGTGAGGAGGGTTGCTTATGGAAGCTGAGTCACCAAAGAATATGTTCCTGAATTTAATCACATTACAGTTATCAAATGATTGCCTCTCAGTTCTGAATGTATCCACCAACAAATGTTCTCAGTTAGACAACACAATTCCTTTATTTCTCCTTTGAAGTGAGCACACTATTAAGATTTCTCAATGGAGAGGTCCAAAGGATGTTGCATGAGGAAGAAAATACTTATGATTTGGACATAGTAGGTCTGGAGACAACCTTTCTATAGCTATCTGAAGGCTTCTTGCTGGGTCAGTGAGCAGACACATTATTCACTCTTGTCCTGAGAAATTCTCTTACCCTCTTGGGTCCTGAACCCTTTCTATAAACTGCTGCACAGCCTGCATACGGCTTGTAGATTGAAGAATCACCCACTAAGATACCTCTTGCAAGGACTCACACAGCCTGCATGTGCAGAAGACCACCTGAGCCCACTAGGACTTAGAATCCTACAGAACACCTGTGACATCTGTAACTCAACTCCCTACACACAAACTTGGACTCCAGAGGGTAGCCTAGTGCTTTCCCAGTAGCAAAAGACCAGTTCCAGCAGGGAAAAATAATAAAGAGCTGAATTACATCTCCTCCAACTAGGTCTCAACCCCTTCTCAGTGTTTCTGGCCGTGGGTATGTTTTCATATTGAACTTCCTATATGCTATAGTTGTTGCTATTAATTTTTTTTTTTTTACCTTAAACACCTCACTTATCTGCTACATGGTTTCTATATCCTGACTAGACCAAAACTGCTATATAATGCTAGTATAAATTAATGCAGTTTATACAAAAAGCATTAGGATATTTCATATAAGAAAATCAAACCCTCTAAAGGTTTGTTATTTTTGTTGTTACTTGTTAATTTGATATCCTTATATAAAAAAATCAGAAACATGCCTTTTCTATCCAATCAAATTCCATAACACTAATTGTAGTTAGGGCAAAGCTTCTTACCCTCTAAATGTCTATGATATTGGGATCCAAACTGGTTTATTCTTAGAAAGAAATTTTGCTATAAAATACATTAATATTTTTTTGGCCACTGACACAAAATTCATATCGTTGAGTCAGATAAAATTAATGTTTGAGAAAGTTCACTCAGAGAAACTTGTACAAATTGTTGACTTAAATCTGACTGAACAGTCTTTCTTGCAATAAAATAAATACCCAGAAACATTGGAGGCTGACTTGGAAATTAAAAAAAAGAGACACAATAAGGGAGACAAATAAGTTAACTTGCTATTTTAAACTTTGTTATAGGAATATTTTAAATATATATTGAATAAGAGTGATAACATAGTAATATCAGAATATCTCATGAAACTGTAAGCAAAGCAAAAACATTTCTAAAATTTTAACATAGTCTTGGTTCCAGTGTTATAAACAAACATAACTCTTGATTACAGTAAGATATTTAAACAACAGTGTTTTGAAATAAAAGAAATAAAATGCAGTCATTATACAACCATCTGGCCTATAAAGCAATAACTGCTTTAAGTTTCAGCTAATGAGAGAAAGACACAATGTACCTGAGTTTGATTCTCCTCATCTACACTTTTAAAATTTAAAGAACCTCAATCCAAAGATGGCAAACATGACAAATAAAAACATACAGAGCCTTTAACATATGACAGAAAACCATTAGTAGAAATTTGACATAATAGGATCTCCTAATTTATTTTTTGCCAGGTCTCTGAAATATGATTAATAGTGTCAATCTTAATAAAAGCTTTAGATTATTTAATATGATATTAATAATTTTATTGCTATGAAAATACTCATTACTGGTATCCTGGATATCAAAGGCTTATCCACAACCTGGTATGCCTGTTGATAGGTATCTTTATCTATTTGTAGTTGCTGTGAGATAGGAGATATTGAAGCATCCCAGAAAACCTTGTAGATATCAGTTCTATTACTGTACAAATATATGAAGATTATCTGAAAATCTACACCATTTTTCCTCTGATCATCTTTAATTTTTAATTTTTCCAATTTTAATTTTTCTTTAATCTTGTTTTAGAAAAATTCTCCCCAGATATATCTTCTTCATAGGATTTAGTGTGCACCTCTTTCTGAGGCAGCCAAAAAGCTCAGTCCTGGATGGGGAAATTGTGCAGGTTTCATCAATCACATTCTCAGTACTTTGGAACTCAAGTGACTGAGACAAAGACCTGGGCCCAGGGAATTCCTTAGTTACATTGGCAGCTGTGATGTGTGGACCAGTTGGTTTATCTGTGTGACCTTTGTAGTAGTTTCTGCTGCCTAATCTTCTGGAGTCCATCTGAGAACTTCTTCTTCCAAAATTGCAATATTGTATCTTCTTTATGATTCTGAGATGCCTTAGTATTTTTCCATTAATTCTTTTTGCTTAAAGGTATATGGGAGCTGGTATGGTGGTGCACACCTGTAATCCTACTGGCTCAAGAGGCTGAAGCAGAAGGATCACAAGTTCAAAGACAGCCTCAGCAACTAAGTGAATCCTTAAATAAGGATTAAATAACTTAGTGAGACTGTGTCTAAAATAAAAAATAAAAAGTGCTGAGGATATGGTTCAGTGGATGCCATAAGTGCCCCTGGGAAAGCATTCCCTTGTTTTCAGTGCATTATGTAAGTTATTTGCCTGCTTTTTTTTCTGGGCATATGAAATAAGTAGATAGGTTCTTACAGCTCTTTAAGATGAAGCATGGAGAAGAAGATGGCGGCATTAGGTCATATTTCTACTAATGATTTGCTGCAACATGTTGATTTTTATGTTTTCATTCATCTTTTTCATAGCTTTCTCCTCCTCCTCCTCCTTCTCCTCCTCCTCCTCCTCCTCCTTTTTTGATTGAACCCAGGCTTATGCTCAACCACTGAACTACATCCCCAGGCCTATTTATTTATTTATTTATTTGAGACAAGATTTCAGTAAGTTGCTGAGGCTGAGCAAAAACTTTCAATCTTCTTGTGTCAGCCTCCAGAGTTGCTGGGATTACAGTCATGTGCCAATGTGCCCAGCTCTTTTACAGATTTATAGAAATTTTCTTTGTGGTTTAATTTAGTTTCTGCTATCATTTAAAAAAATAGAAAACAATTTATTTGTGGTTTACAATATTTTTTTCTTCTATAACCTCAAAGATGTAAGAAAAGTCGATATAATAATACCCTAAACTTTAAAGAATATTAAATTTCCTTCTATTTGTGCATACCTGACTGTATAACTGTCTTTATTCTTTCCTAGATTATAAAATTCTCTAATTACTTCATAGAAAAAACTCAAAAGGTGGGGGAAAAGTCTGTTATGCTTGCAAATAGCACAAGGAGAGATGTCACTTTGTCTTGAATGAATAAATAGGGTAAAGTGATTCAATCTTTCATGTCAATTGTGTAAGACTGCTTGTGTTTTTTTTTAAATTAAAATTATATTCCTTTGTAATACTATATCTTTTCCACTTAAAATGGGTTACTAGTCCAAAGATGATAGTGATAAAATACTTCTATTGAACTCTAAATAGCATTTAATATTTTTTAGTTGTTGATAGAGCTTTATGTCATTTATTTATTTATATGTGGTGCTGAGAATTGAACCCAGTGCCTAATACATGCCAGGCAAGTGCTCTATCACTGAGCTACAACCCCAACCCTCTAAATAGCTTTTTAAAAAATAATGTATAGAAGATTTTGATAAGCTTAATTTGTACAATTTCAAGTAAACCAGCATGTGTTAGTCTTTCACACATGTATTTGGGAAAATAGTTAAGTTGGGTTCTATTGCCCTAGGAATTCATTTGCCCCTGATATCCAGTGTGATCTCTGTTAGGAAAAAAAATTCAAATTACTATGGTAATATTTTCAACATTTTTATTTCATGTTTATAAAACATAGTGACAAATATAATAATACATACATTTTTAATATTTCTCCAATTAAGAAAAAACAAACAACAACAACAACAACAAAAACAACTAAGGTAGAAAGTTAAATGAAGCCAAAGAGGCAGTTTTTTGATAAGAAGGAAAACTGCTTAGACATTTATAATATGTAACACTACATTAATGTCAAGTTGTATGTTATGAGAGAAATCATAATAAATGTTTATCTTTCCTTTTTCAAATGATGTCATTAGATATTTTATAATGTAAATTACATAATAGAAAAGGGCAATTGCTGTCATTTGGACATGGTATTAGGTATTTCAGATTACAGTTTAATAAATTCTCCTATAGGACAGGCAGGATATGAATCAGCTCTTAGTATGTCCATATTCTGCATATGAAGGAAACAATAAAGTTTTATTTATCACTGAAAGCCAATCTAGAGTCTCTTACTTGTCTTTTATTTATTCGTTTGTTTTCCTACTAAGTTAGGTATTATTTGAGCTGCAGCACTTTTAGAAACAGATATTTTAGGACACAAGGCTTCACTATACAGATAGAATTTCCAGGTGGGTCATACACTGCTAGATAACATCAAGACAAACTGCAGGACTTACCTGAACTCAGGTGTTGAAGGCAATATTTAAACTTCTGATAAAATCAAATCATCACAGATTGTGTACACAGTACTTAAACAACAGGGATGTTCAGTAGGATTTAAATATCCACATTGAAGTACTCTTTCTGCTCAGAGGGAAATTATGCTAACATACCTGTTATAGTGAGGGATGATTTTATGTATTATCTGCAAAGACCAATTAATATAATTTCTTTGAGATTAAGTGGCTTTTTCCAAGGACCATTCTGACCATTATCAGAGAAGGCTAAATATCCACTGGCTAATAATAGATTTCTTATAAAGAAAACACACATGAAATGTGTTCCATTTGACTGCAATATACCCATTTAAATACATATAGACATTGAAAATAGTCTTCTATAAGAGGTCTCTCAAAACTCTATTGCTCTATTTACTTTTTGAGCATTTCAAAAATTTATATGAGCTTATAAAATCATATAAAAAGATCACATAAAAAGAGCCTTCAAATACTTATTTATGCACTTTGAACATTATTAAATTATCAATTATTAAGGGATAGAAATCAATTTCCATAATAAATAATCATATATTCCTTTAATAAATAATCTTCTATTTTGTGATTTAAAACTATTTCTTTTCTAAAGTTGTTTAGTCTGTATCTATTAAAAAGTTTTGAAAAACATTAATGATGGTGTGAATAAGTTAACACAAACTATCTGGCCTGAGTATTATGGTATACAAACTAATTGCTTTTTTTAAAATAAGCAACAGGAAAAAATAATATTTAAAAGCTAAAAATTAAAATTAGAGACTACTCTTGTCAACTCATGAAATGAGAAAGTATTATTAACATTGACTATGAATTGTCCAATCAATTATACTGTTTTTTCTGATTTAAATACTTGTGCCTTAATCATAAATTTGTTGTCACTATAACCTTAAAAATAAAATATGACAACTAACATAGTAGTGCTTCCCAGTAAGTACAAAGACACACATTCTAGTGACCTCTTTATCAAACTTTAAAATGTTGAAATGCTAGAATTTCTTATTGTGTGATAAACTAATCTGAATATAAAAATAGAAACTTTTCTCCTAAAATTTTAGCATATCTTTAACATTCTGTCTGTAACATAATAATTCTTGTAGCAAAGGAGGTAAAGGCAAAGATTCTGGAAGAATCCAGAGTAATTCCAGTGCCTAAAAATGAAAATACCCAGAATTTAAATTATATTGCCTTCAATTCTTAGTATATCATTTATTATTACTGTTTTTTAAAGTTACTTAAAAAACATGCCCTCATTATATTTTTATAAAAATAAAAGCAGATACAAAGAGTTATTATACCAAAAATTCCTTTTTTTAAAATTTTGAGATGAGCAGGTTCTATAATCTTATCTAGGTAGAGTAGTTAATTCAAATAAATAGAACAATATTCATATAATTATAAACATATCTATGATTTTGTATACAATATAGTATGTCACACTTAAAAGATAGATGTTCTCAATCTTCAAATCTATATTTTATTTGGAGGAAAAAAGCTCAAAATTTTTTATTTGTAAAAAAATATAGAAATATTAATGGTACCGAGTCAATTGACAACAAAAATAGAATGTTACCAATAGATATATTAACATACACTACAAAATCATAATATGCAAGAAAACCTTACAAAACAAAAGGAAGAAAAATAAGAGCTCCTACAACAAAAAATATATGTAACAAGGGCAATTATATAAACAAGTATATGGATAGATGCTCACAATCACTTGTAGTTAAGTAAATGCAAATTAAAGCAAGAAAGGGTTCTATTTATCTCCAGCAGAATGGCAAAACATATTACACTGGACAAGGCCTTATGGTGATGGAGAATTGGGGAACATGCATTGGGGGTGGAATTATAGGCTGCTTCCATTCTGACAAATACAACCCATAAAATCTTATTCCTATTTATAAGGGCATACATCTTCCTAGGAAATTTTCATTTAAGGGCATTCAAGAGAATGATCATTGCAAAGTTAATTTTTTAGAAGAGTATTGGAGGCAATCTTGAATTTTTATCACAGGAGGAATGGATAATTAAAGCATTATAAGTAGATGCTTATTGCATAATCTCAAAAATATGAATACATTAAAAGATAAGAAAATAAGAGTCAGAGGGAAGTTAGACATATGTGGAATATATGTGTATGTATAATATAATCATAAAAATCAGGATGACACTTATTATTAAAAACTTGGAAAATGAGAATTAAAAGTGCACTAGGATGTCAGATTATGATGAAAATATTAATAGGAAATAAGAATAAAAACCGGTTAAACAGAATAGTTTTCTAATACATATGAATTTTATGCATATGCATATGAATATTCATATATATATATATATGCAAATAACATGCATACATATGAAAATATCTGAAATGGCATCCATCAAATTTTAATTTAATATATTTTACCTCAAAATTTCTATTATTAAGCCTACATTTTTTTTCATTCCTCATTTTTCTTTTTCTTTTATCCTATATCCCTTATAATAATAAAAATAAACCCAAGTACATATGGTTTTCAAATTGGCAGTCGCTTAGTTTCTCATTATTAAAATACTATTTGGGGCTTGGGTTGTGGCTCAGCGATAGAGCACTCGCCTACCATATGTGAGGCCCTGTGTTCGATCCTCAACACCACATAAAAATGAATAAATAAAGATATTGTGTCCAACTAAAAAAAATATTAAAAAGATACTATTGCATAGTATACATCCATGTATATTAAGAGGACAAATCATCAAGGCTCAACTTTCTAATTTTCAAAGTACCTATATTTAACATTTTTCTTTTTACTTTAAACTTCAGAGTTCAGCAACAATTCAACACACTCAGAAATATACCAAAAACTTCTCATACTTTACAAAGTCTTCAGATTTTTACCACAGAATTCACTTTTTATTACCTTGAAACCAAAAGGAAAAAACACATTCTTCAACGTGAAATGGGAGATTCTTCCAAGACAATTAAACTATTGACCCTCTGGATGTTATTTCAGAGACAATGACAAAGTGGTGGATCATTTTCCAGAATCAGGATAAAGTCAAACTGTAAGAAACAATAAACAAATTTAGCAATGTTACAAGAAACTAACTCAACATATAAAATCATTAACTTTTCTACAAACTAAAAAGCAAGTCATCTGAAAAATAAATAAAAGAAACAATCTCACTTATAAAAGTTATCAAAAATGATATACTTAGGATTTAATTAAAAAAAAAGAATATAAAACACTGATGAAAAAAATTGAAGCAGACATAAATATGGGAAAGATGTTCCATGCTCATGGATTGAAGGAATTAATAATGTTAAAATAGCCACAGTATTTAAAGCAACAACAGATTGAATGGGATATCAATCAAAATACCAAAATGCTCTTTTTTCACAGAAAAATAACAATCCTATCAATCATATGAGACTTCAAAAGTGTGTGGAGCCACTATGAATGATTCATGTCTTCCATCCCAGAGCAGAGAGGCTTTGACCCTAACTATATCTCATAGTGACATGGACATTGCTTGGTCCCATAGTTGGAGAACGCATCTTCAAATATAGATATAGCCCTACAGCACTTGGGTTGAATTACACTCACATTTACCTTGTAACTCTGCCCCTTCTTACCTTTTTTGGATGGAACTTTTTAAGAATGAGGGTCCTCCCAATAAAAGCCCACTTCCGGATGGGCTTGCTCTCTCTTGGAAGCCTCTCCTGATTATCCCTCACTCTCCCATTTGAGGAGCTTGAGGCTGAGAGGAGAGGAGACACCTTGAAGCTTGTTTAAAGGTAAAGTGTGTGTCTGTGTTTTACTTGGTGTCCTTGGAAATTCACAGGAGCTACCTTAAATTCAGCTGCCCCAATGGGCTGGGGGAGGCACAAAACACTCTGAATATCCTAAATAATCCTAAGCAATAAGAACAAAGCTAGTAGCCTAATACCATCTGACCTCAAATATAATACAAAGCTATAGTAGATAAAGTGGCAAATTTTTGGTATACATATAGACAGATGGACAAATAGAATAAAATAAAGAATACAGAAATAATTTTACAGTTGCTGCCAACTGATTTGCAAAACTTCAACCAAGAATGCTCAATGGATAAAGGACAACTTTTTAAATAAATGATGCTGGAATAGTTCAATAACCTCATCCAGAACAAGATTCTTGTTTCCCATTATATACAAAAAAATCACTCAAATAGATTAGATTTGTAAGTATGGGATGCAAAATGATAAAACTATCAGAAGATAAAATGAGAAAAATTCTCTATGACATTGTTTTGAGTAAATGAGGCTAAGACCCTACAAGGATAAGATACAAATGCAAAAATCAGCTGGAGAAAAGAATGAAATCCTCCTGTCTGGCAACAATAATGAATATTATGTTAAGTGAAATAAGTCAGTTACAGAATTGCAAGTATCACATAAACTCACTGGTAAATGGAATATAATGAAGATAAATTCACAGAAGTATAGAGATGGGGGCGGGTCAGTAAGCAAGGAGGATAGGAAGGAATTGGTCAATGATACAAAGTTTCAATTAAAGAGAAGGAATAAGTTCTGGTCTCCTAAAGTCCCGTAGGGTGACTATAATTAACAATATTTTATTTAATATTTCAGTACAATATAGAAGATTTTTGAATGGTCTCACCACAAAAAAATGACATATGATTGATGTAATGGATATGATTTGATTAATACATAAGGTACATGTGCATCAAAATATCACATTGCAGCCAATAAAAACAGCAATCTTTGCCTTAATTTAAAATAAAATAAGAAAAAAGAAAATGAAAAAATAACTATAATAAAATAATCATGATCACATTCTAATAAATTTTTAATATTATTTAAAAATGTCAAACACAAATATTATTTCCTTTTTATCTTATATCTAAAATGGTATCTGCCTTATAGGAAGTTGGAAAAGGAACACTGTAGTTTTGCTAAATGTTCTAAATTGAAATCAGCCTGCCATGTGCTGTTCAGAAAGTCTATACATCCCTGGATACCTCAGTTCTGTTGCTGCAAGTACTATGCTCACCGAGGGTGGATGGTTAGGAAGTTTCAGCACACTTGATTTTTTGGCTTAGGAGCTTCGGATATTGTGTGTAATGCCATGCAAAATTCAGCAGTTTATTAAAGTTGGGCTATTTTTTCCTTATCCTCATATGCTATGGGAAATGTCTCTACTCCTTACAGTGGTACCAAGCTTAAAAGCAGCCATGCATCCCTTCTTGCAAAAATGAAAGACATTGTCACTTTCCAGACTCAATTCATTTGGGTTTTGTTGAGTCCTTAAATATTCAATATTTCTTAAAAAATAAACACATACAGTTGGTCATAACCAACTGAACAATCAAAAAATGCCCCCCACATGCACACAAACTAGTCCATTCAACTCTTTCATTATTAGAGTGGAAGTCACTGTCTATTATCAGTTCTAGACCTTGAACATTATTTAAAACAAAAATAAAATTCTATGTGTTCCCTTTTCAAATTGTAGCAGAAACCAGATTGTTTACCTTAAGCTCATATGTCAGACAATAAGTAAATCAATGACAAGGTGTAGAAAAACTAAAAATTGTAAAATTAGAATTTTATAAAGAAAAACATTACCTTAAAATAATGACCTTCTCTATATCATAATTCCTCATAAAATTCAGAAATAAAAGACTATAAAAATATATAAAATAATAAATGGTCAGTTATAATTAATATAATCTAAAGGTTTCTGATTTTTCTTTTTATGTTTCTGTACCTTATATTTTAAATGATTGTGAATTCATTTCTTATCAGAACAAAAGTAGTTAAAATAAACACAAAATGTAGGGGTTATGTTTATTTAGATCTGAAACAAATATCAAATTAATTTCTTAATATCACATCAATTAGAAAACAGAACCTCTACAAACAGAGTATATTTTTTAAAGAGAGAGAGATGGAGAGAAGGGAGAGAGAGAGAGAGAGAGAGAGAGAGAGAGAGAGAGAGAGAGAATTTTTTAATATTTATTTTTCAGTTTTCAGTGGACACAATATCTGTATTATTTTTTTTTTAATTTTAAGTGGTGCTGAGGATCAAACCCAGTGCCCAGTGCATGCCAGGCGAGCACATTATCACTTGAGCCACATCCCCAGCCCCCAAACAGAGTATATTTACCATGTATTCATTTTCAGGTTTATATTTGGTTTAAAATGTTAGCTATCTTTATTGACTAATGTGACTGTAGCATTTTATATTTAATACAGAAAATTATGTTTTACTTCTTTAGATCAGATACTGTACACATAAAAGTGTTTCGCTATATCAAGATTATTTATATTTCTATTTGCTCTCATTTAATACATAGTATTTATTATCTCAACATAGCTTATCTAACTTAGACATTTATGCTCACTTCTAGATTATACAGATGAATATGCAAATTAATATAAGGAAGCTTATATCAGGCTTAGCACTTTTGTTTGGGTTTTACGTTTCATTTATTCTCATGAAATCTTTGAAGAAAGACTAAGTTAAGACAACTGCTTTGGAGTCAGGAAAATGAGAGGTACATATTCTCTAGGTAAAAGCTGTCAAAGCCAGAATTCAAACTGAGAATATGTGGCTCTGGACTCAGACATTTACACTTAGCTGTATTATCAAACAAAACAGTGGGTTGTGTAAGCAAGCTCTCTAAACAGTTTTTGTGATTTGTCATAGTTATTATTTCAAAAATCTAATTTAAATTATTCTACCTAGCAAGATGCTCATTTTAAACTATCTCTGTTATGGTTAGGATGTGTCCCCTCCAAAATTCAGGTATGGTTAATGTGATAGTATTAAGATGTGGGGCCTTTTAGAGGTCAACAGGTCATAGGAACTTTCTCTGAAAAGTGTACTCAGGTCTTTAAAAGAGGCTTCACATGACTTCCAGGGCTCATGCCCCTCTGCCCTCCACCACCTGAAGATACAATGCTCTTTCTCTCAAAGGGTATATCCACAAGACAACATCTTGTAAACAAAGAGCACCCTTCACAAGGCAATGGATCCTACTGGCACCTTGACTTGGACTTTCAAAACTACAGAAATGCAAGAAATATATTGTTGTTCTTTTTAGATTTCCTGGTTTGGAGTATTTTGCTATAGCAGCAGAAACAGGCTAATGATCCACTAAGTACAGGGGACATAACAATTAGTAGAATAGACCCTTCAAGGTGCCTACAGCCAGAGAAATACCTTGGGGCAAGTGTTAAAAGTAAGTACATCTGACATGGAATAAAAAAAAAAAGAAGAAAGAAAGAAAAAACATAGATCAATTGGACATTGTCAAATTAAAATATTTGTGTTTTCAAGAACAGTATCAAAAATGTAACAAAGCAGCCACATAACAGGAACACAATTCTTTAAGTGGATAAAATTTTCAGTTATGTCTCTGGCATTGACACCATGTTATTATCCTTACTGGATTTTGAGCCAGTATTGCTCTCAGCTCCTAAAACAGGGACCCCATGATTCTTACCTTGACCTTCTCCATTTTCAAAGCCTGTAATCGCACATGGAATTCTTATGATTATGATTAAGATTTCTGGGCCCTCCCATTCTGCTTCTGGAATCCTTTGCCTTTAAAATGTTCATATTGTTAGATCAAGTGACAATCTCAAATGCTGCTTCATCATATACAAATTATGCTCACACTAAAAGGAAGTAGTGTACCTGTGCAAGATCATTGAAATTAAAATTAACTGGAAGCCGTTGTTAAAATCTGACATATCATACACATCTCTAGAGAGGCATACTGAAAGAGAAAGACAAAGTGAGTGAAAAAAAAGAGAGAGGAAATGAGGGATAACAAAGAAGAAAGCTAGAGAGACTAGGAGTTAAATGGAGAGAGTAAAAAAAGAGAGAGAGTGGAAGAGACAAACTGGAGGAAAGAGGAAGAGTAAATAGAAAAAGTGAAAAAAACTTTCATTATCCTTTAAAATAGTCTTAGCTATATGAAATACTCATATATCATATTTTATAAAAAAATTTAAAATTCTGTAAATTTAAAAATCTTAGCATTCAGACATTTTATAACCTACAACTATTTTTTCTTCCTTTTCATTCAAGAATAAAATAATTCTATATTTAATTTATGTGCAAATTTGAAGGTTTTTTCATTCACCTTTGAATACATGTTTTAATTAGTTTTGTAAAGCTGATCATACCTCAATTTCTTAATTTTTGAAAATGCTTACATGTAATAGCTCTTGTAACAATAATGCTTCATGATATAACACCCCTTTCCTCCATTTCTTAAATAATCATCCACTATTCTCACATCTGTTTATCAGTAATTCTTTTTAGACTGACTACTGCACTTTGCATACTGGATTCATATCTATTCCATATGTTTCACATCATCTCTGGTTCTGCTACTGCTCAAACTACGTTCCCTGCACATTTATGTGTCATTCTTTAGTCAAGGAAAGGGGCGGTGGCTATTGTCTTTCTGTGGCAGGTCACCGGATCACAGCAGAGTTAGCCTCTGATTATGTCACATCTACTACAAACTCAATGAATACAGTAATTCACAAGGTCCCTCCACATGTCCTCCTGTGGATTTACATCTTGGGGGTGAGCATATAAGGCAATTGCCAGTGAGGAAAGAATTGAGAATTTAATAATTTAATCTATCAAACCATCATTAACTCTTTCAACTAGTTGTACCACTCTTAAAGCTTATTCCTGAATGAAAGAGAAATAAAATTAATGCTCCCTTGCTTTATCAGCCCAGCTTGAGTGCATTTCCACTCTTACAGGTATCTCTTTCATTTCGGTTGAGTTTCCACAGCTGATAGATTCTTAGACTATTTGGCTTCCAGCCACTTCCAAACATATTGAACTAAACCTTGTGCTTTTTTCAATACCAAAAAATAGTATAATGTGAACTCCTCTGACTGTTGAATTTTAACAACAGATCAAATTTTATTCCCAAAGAAAAATGCATTCTGGTCAAACATTCTAATTTAAGACAAGTCTATAAATTTTCCATAATATAGTGTTACTCAAAGTCTTTGGTTTATTTCAGGTGCATTTGAACACAAGCTCTCAAGTAAAATGGTATTCTTACAACAAATTTTTATGCTGTATTTTATGTAGTGTGAAACTCCATTGAACTATTTAGATGCCCAGCTTTATTAAATTCTTATGCTTTCAGACATCATTTTTACAAAATAGTATACTGTTTTATTACCTTAAACTTATTTTTAAAAATATTTTTACTTGTAGATGGACACAATACCTTTCTTTAATTAATTTATTTTTTATGTGATGCTGAGACTCTATTGCTAGACCTCACACGTGCTAGGCAAGTGCTCTACCACTGAGCTACAACCCCTGCCCAAAACTTAATTAAAATTTTGCCTTCCAAAGTTACTTTTGAGATTTCTCTGCCCCTTGGTTCCAATTTTCAACATATTTCATAACATTTTCCTAGATTCGTTAAAATTGGATGCCATAAGTGGCATTCTTATTTCCTTAAAGAGTAAGTATTGAGCCCTGTTTTGTGCAGATTTATCTCCCAAGGATTCTAACATTTTTTCCCGTTGTCAGTAGTTGTCTGCAATACTTTTATTAATGACATTATGTAAAGCTCCTATAAGCAGCAAATCCTTACTGCCAGGATTCTATATTTCCTTTTGAATAATTAGTCATATAAGCACAATTTACATTAAATTATGATCTTAAAAATTCAACCAACATTTATAAATGGGTATAGATAACATGTCAAATAAGGGCTTAAATAACTGCATTACAGAATTGAAAAAAGTCTCCCTCCTTGATAATTGCTTGGGTAGCATGTCTTAACTGTTTCAGTATTCTGTAATGCTCTGTCTATAAAGTATTTCTACCCTAAGAGGATTAAGTCTGAGGCATTTGTTTCATTTATTGTTCGTGCTATGAATTTAGAAAAAATGATTTAACCAACTTGATTATTTGTTTTATCATTTATAACTTCAAGTTTTGTCGAGGTTTGCTTTGCAAATATATCTGAGCACATTAAATGTATTTATGATAGAGCTTAGACATTGTCATTTTTGGAATATTTTAAATTTGATTGTATACTTTTATAGAGTGGTACCTGAAAACTTCTTAAAATGCATAGTAGAGACAATGTATCAAACTAAATGCCCTTGACCAGTGATGCCAATATGAAAGTATGATGGCATGTCAGTACTTTTAGTTTATTAACTTCTGAAAGCCAAAAAATCAAAACCAGTATTTTAAAATCATAGATAAAACTAAAGAATAAAATTTATAAAACGTAACAAACCAGTAAACAAAAAAAGCAAAACCAACTGTGTAATTCATGTCTAGCAGAATCTTATATTATTTCATATTAACTTTGTTGTTGCTAATTATGTGAATAAGTGTATGTCCAAATGAGCATCCTCTTTAATGTTTCTATGTAGTGACCTCAACAAAGGAAAGATAAACTTGAAGTCTTTTCAATAATTTAATGGGGTCATGAGAGTTAGCCATTGGGCAAATATATTACTATAAAGAAGGTGATTCACATCTATTAGAGAGCAGCATCAAATTATTATATTTTATGATGGAAAAAGTAATATAAGAATATAATTACTGTTCCAAGCTAATAACAAATTTTCATTATTTTTCTTTATTCAATTTTCTATTCTAATTCAGTTTCTAACTATAAAAATGATTCTTGGACTTAAAAAGCTTTCATTACAAATCCAAATACAAAGAAGGAAATAATCAAAATAGGAAACTAATAGCAGTTTTCTCTTTTACTTACTTCTTCCATACCTCAGGGAGAACAGTAAGGATAATGTGAAATTAGTATTTTTATTAAGAATGACAGATAATTATTTAGATGAGAAAATAAAATAGTACTTTCAGTCATAAAAATGTATCATGGATCCAACAGATTTGTGTGTAACTCCCATATAGGGTAGGGATATACATTCTTCTGTCTTACTCTATGACAAATGTGGGTAAAATTAACATTTTTCTTACTATACATGTATTCATTTTCCTTATACTTCCAGTAGGATTATTACTCAATGAAGTAGAAATAGCATACTTTCTCTCCATACTTATTTAAAAAAATCTCTTTAAAAACATATGGAATAGAAGGCTGTTATTACACCACATCTTCATTGGAGTTCATTAGAATGATTATAGACAGTAATGACATATTTTGAAAGGTGCTAAATAAAAGGTGAGTGAAGATATATGACTTACCCAAGGGCGCAGAGCCAATACATGCATACACTGGGAGACACAAACCTGATTCCCAAATAGATGCTATTTCTTCTGATCATCAGGCTACAAAAATATAAGAAAAAACAGATGATAATTATATGCTCTGTTTATCATAAGAAATATATTTAGAAGAAAAAAAAATATTTGGGGAATTTTATTCATTCATTCCATAATCTACTGTTTAACAGACAGCAATTGATGCTGAGATACAGAAATGACAAATACAGACAAGTTCCTCTTTTATGAAGTTTATATTTTAGTGAAAAAATACAGAAAATAGACTATAAACAAAAACTTAAACATAATATATTTAGATATAAGCTATCTTACCTAAGAAACATGACAATATGTTAAATATTGTGAGTTAAATAGAGCACAGGATTAAGAATGAGTCTGTTTTTAGTTTGAGTAACTACAAAATACCTAATATTTTCGGGATATAAATTAATAATTTGAAAAGACAAAGTGATGCAAAAATGAGTAGTTATATCTTATTCAGTAAGTTTAATATGTTTCCATGGGCTGGTGTTTATGTTCTCCTAATATTCCAATGTTGAAATCCCCTCCCCCTGTGATAATGGCATTAAGAGGTGGGGCTTTTGTAATTAGATCATGGGAGTAGAGTTCTCAAGAAAAAAATTGGTGTCCTTATAAAAGAGGCTTCAGAGAGACCCCTCTCCTTCCACCACATATGATCAGAGTAAAAGGATGACTGTCTTTGTGGAAGGGGATTCCTAACAGACACTGAGTCTGCCAACTCCCTAACCTGTCCAGTCTCCAGGTCTATGAGAAATACATTTTTGCTGTTTATAAACTACCCAGTTTATAGGATTTTGTTACAGCAGCCCAAACAGCCTGACAGATGTCTAGGCAAATGGTAATAAATACTAAGTATGCAATTCAGAATGATATTCTAAAACTTATGGGAGAAATCAATGATGGAGATTTAAAACTGAGGAAATGTTTTTGAAAGGCAAAAGGACAGATTGACAGCATTTGAAGAGAAGGTTTAAATTGAGAAAAAGCAGTTTTTGTGATCAAGCCCTAACTCAATGTAATGCTGAGTGGTGAACATGCTGAAAAAGGACCTTGAAAAGAAGTGGCTATAAGGAAAGGGGGAAAAGCAGGATAGTATAACATCTTGGAAGAAGGGGCGTTTCCTAGGAAAACAAATTTGTCAAATGCTGCAGTGAAGCTACACTACAGTGAATGTTTGCATTCATATAGGACACATGGGTAACCTTGATGGACTGATAAAAGCAATTTGTTGGTGGAATAGTAAAAATGAGAATTTCAGTTGGGGACTGGAAATCCTGCCCAGCTTTATCATTGCGCGTATGAGTAAATAATTTCATGGGTACTTGACTCTGTGATGGTGTTGAGAAAAAGGTTGTTTTCTTTCTTAAATGGGAAATGCTAGAATATGATTTCACACTGATAAAGCTTATTCAATAGAGAGTAGAAAGAGATGATGCAGAAAAGAGAACAGTGGCACAAGAGGATTACTTTGTAAGGCGAGAAGAGTGTCTAATCTCAGGGAGCCATCCCAAGAAGAGTACAGCGCATACTGCATGCTAGACAAGTCAGGGATGTGGAAAAATGCCCAGAGAGTGATGTATTATTGTGGGAACATAAGAAAAATCCTACATAATACCAATTTCAATTTTCCAAATTTTTCATTCAATCAGGTATTCAATAAACATAATTTGACCAAGCCCTGGGGACAAATGTAGAAGAAAAGGCAGACAAAATATATGCATCCTATACTCTAATAGGAGAGGTTCGATTAAAAAAATAATATTTAACACTAATGGAGCTTGTGATAATTTTATGTAGAAAGAAATTTCACATTAAGGACAGTGTGGAACTTCTATTTTATATATGATGGTCAAAGAATCTCTCTCAGTTGAAATGTCATTTGTGAATTGATGAATGTAGTGAGAATATAAGCCATGAGGGATAACACTTATGGACAGCAGAAAGCAAAGGTTGAGGATATGAGAGAACTTTACAGTGCTTTGAGTAGAGTGACGAAGCATTTATGGCTATAGTAGAATTGGAATGGAAAAAATGGTGGGAAATGAGACTGAAAAACTTGCAGAGAGGAAATGAATTTAGTCTTACATGTCTGGAAAGAAACTATAAATTTTAATGTAAATGTAAATGAAAAAATTTTAAAAATTGAGCAAAGTAGTGAACTCTGAAGTACATTTTGAAAGAAGTTTTATGAGTCATGAAGGAGAATATCCTTAAGAAGGAAAATGGAAGTAAAATGAATTCTTAAGGACTCTGGAACAAGTTATTAATCTGAAAAAAAGAGTGATATATTGAAAAGTTATGGAATCAAGTTTATTTGATAATAGTAACATCTAATTCAGTCATATGGAAACATAGAAAAAGAAGATGAAATAGAAATGGGTAAGTTTTGGTGTTTAAAGAGTGATTATATTTCCCAGTTTCAACCTGTTTTTCTAATGCAAATATTAAGAAAGCATCTTCTCATGGTGAACAACATGCTTAGAAAATTAACTATACAGTCATCCAAAGTTAAGAATGAAAGCAGAAATTAATTCTAAATTACCATAATTTTTTCTATGAAATAGGAGGCATAAACCCATTATTGGCTCCATATTTATATATGATGTACTATGTCTGTGTTTGTATGTTTCTTTGTTAGGTGTATTTTGAAAGAGGGACATACACACACATATACACACATTTTGAGGGAATATGTGTTTGTATTTATTTATATATTTTTGAAAATCCTTTAACTAATATATATATTTGTTCATAACCAAATATAGCCAAATGTATATCTTATATATTTCAGAGTTAACCTTATTAGTGAAAGTTTACTTTTAAATTATAGGTAGGTAGTACATTCCTTCTAAAGTGGTTATGTTCTGTGACTCAAAACACATATTGTTTTAATAAACATAGCATGAATGAGGTGTTCACTTTTTACCATAGATAAGTGTGATGAAATATACTTTAATAATATTCATATTTATAAAATTCTGAGTATATGTGGTGTTTTTTGTTAATTTTGAAATTTTATCTGGACCCCTATTATATAAACCTAAGAAGTATAAAACCTGAACAGTTCTTCAATTTTCAATTCAGGAATATTCTTGATTTGGGGCATGTTTATATCCAATAGTAACCATGGTTAATATTAACTTTAACACAAAAATACACCAATAAAATATTAAATGTCGTCTACCATTTACATTAGAAAGCTTATGTGTCAACATTTTGTGTCTGTGATTATGCTTATAACTGCTGAAAGAAGAAGTGTAACATGAGGCAAGATGTAATAGAATTCTATTTGGGAGACAAGTTTAGATTTATTACTACACTTTCAATTGCATATTGGTGGCATCTGCTGGTACATATATAATTAATTTTGTGCTCATAGTGAAGTAGCTGGAGGGAAACAATCTGCAAACTCAACTATGCAGCAAAGTATACCTTATAAATATCAAAGACAGAAGTTACACTCAAATCAAGAATAAATAAGCCTTTTCAATAATTGACTACTTAATAAGATTATATTTTGAGGCAATATTTCTTAAAAATAGTTACATATTGTATGTGTGTGTGTGTCTGCCTAAAGCTACAGTATATCAAAATGCTCAAAATCACAAGAAGGATTTTGATTCAAATGAGTATATACAAAAGCAAAAATATTTTAGAAGACTCTTCTTTGGAGGTAAATTTTGTATGAAAAATTATACAAACAAGGAAAGGCCTAGAAAGATATCTTAAAAATTCACCGTAAAATGATGAATATAAATACACCTATTTTGGTTAATATTAAATTAAGGAGCCTACGCTGTTAGAATATAGAAAAAATAATATAAAAGCTAAAAAAATTCGAAATCATTCCCTTCACAAATTTATATTTATTATTTATACAGAGAAGATGTATAGTCATAAGAGATATGTCATACACACTGGGAGTTACAGTACTTTTTCCATGATAAAAGGTACAAAACAGACTTATTGGGCAAAAAAGTGTACCATTTGGCTGTGGTGCTTATAATAACTTTAATAACCAAACATTAAAATCTCACTTTAAAGGCTAAATGGAAAATAATTGTGGACAGATTCCCTCATTGTGCAACCAGATTCAATCTCTGGCTCTGAGATTTCTACCTATGAGATACATGGGAAGCTGCCTAAGCTCTTGGCATGAAGAAAGAATTTCATTCACTTGGAGTATAATTTTGAAAATCCTTTAACTAAGTAATATATATTTGTTCATAACCAAATATAGCCATATGTATAGCTTATATATTTCAGAGCTAACCTTATTAGTGAAAGTTTACTTTTAAATTATAGGTAAGTAGTACATTCCTTCTAAAGTGGTTATGTTGTGTGACTCAAAACACATATTTTTTAATAAACTTAGCATGAATGAGGTGTTCACTTTTTACCATAGATAAATGTGATGAAATATACTTTAATAATATTCATATTTATAAAATTGTAAGTATATGTGGGGTTTTTTGTTAATTTTGAAATTTTATCTGGACCCCTATTATATGAACCTATGAAGTGTAAAACCTGAACCTATGAAGCGTAAAATAATATTCTATTGTTTTTGGAGAGATGTAGAGATGTTGAACTTTATAAGACTTTGTTAATCACCAACATCTACATAAAAATAAATAAAACTCATAAGTGAGATAATTATTATGTATATTACTAAGGACTACTGGGATAATAGAAAGAAACCTTCTAACATTCACTCCTCAATATACAGGAAAAAATGTAAACTCTCCATAATTCTGTAATTAAGGAAATGTGCAACATACTGAAGAACTATATTTAAGGAAACAAAAACAACTTTGAATATTTTCAGGATCCATAAACTTTGTGGCTTTTTAATTTGGCTCTACCCATCCAACTCCCTCTGCCTCCATAACACCCTTGATAACCAATACAATAACAGTTTCTGTGAAACACCAGCAACCTTGCAACCACTGGCTCAGGGGCAGGCTGCATGCAAAATAGTTGTGGAACTCTTCCCAAAGTTAGTTTACAAGAACATTATCAATATTGCCTCATATGAATGCTCTCTGAAAAAGTCTCTTTTATAGGGAGGGGCTTGCCTTTTTTGACCTGATTCAGAGGTAATAAATAAATTAATAAATAAGTCTATTCCAAGTTTGTCAAAGAAATTAGTGCCTACTGTTTATCAATAAAGTTGATGAGAATGTAATTATAGTTGGAATAAATAAGAGACTATTCAACAATGGAATAGAAAAATGATATAACCATACCCAATGTTGAAAAATTCTGACATAGTCCTTGGTATCTATAATGATCTGCATATGGGTAAGAGTGTAAATTACTCAAGAAAGACCTATAATTTCCTAACAGTTTACATTTGATCAACCTTAAAATTCTATGTAAGTAGGAAGTAAAACTAAGAAAGAACTATGAAGTTCCAGAATATTGAAAGCTTGTGTCAACATATGTTAAAATCTGCTTGACAAGGAATGTAGTTATTGGCTCAAGTCTGAGGGAATTATTTTTCAACCACTGTAGCAACTAACTTAACTCAGGAGAGATTTCAGTGACTACACCAAAAAAACTGGATGTATAGTTTGGAAAATTGGCTCAAGAAAGTCTCTAAACATATAGCCCCAATAACAACACACCTTGCAGATATAGGGACAAATTTCTCAGACTTGTGATATTATATTATTTAAAATGTCCAATTTCAACTACAAAAAGTATGGCCCATTCCTAAAAAGGGGAAAAATAAAACAACGAAATGTAAAACAACAGTACATAAAAATGTCCTTTAGGAAGCCAAAATGCTAAACTTGTGAGACAAAATTTTATGTCAGGCATACATATTTTAAAATACATAAAGGAAACAGTGTCTTAACAAAGAATGTGTAAAAATAATGTCTCACTAAATAGAGTAACAATGAAAAGATAGAAAGCTGTTCAAAACACATAACAATTTCAAAGTGGAAAATATAAATGAAATGAAAAACTCACTACAGTGACTCAATATAAACTGGTATTGGCAGAAGATTATATATACTTACATCAAATGAAATTAGTTTTTTTCTACTAAAACTAGAAAGAAAAGAAAAAAAAGGATGAAGTAAAATAAGTAGGCTATGCAGGAGTCCCAGAAAGAGAAGACAATAAGAAAGTGAAAAAGTATTACAAAAATATTAGTCCAAAAACAATTCACCATTTGATCAAAAAGTTTAATTAGTAATAATACAGTATATTACAGTAAGGTCAAATCAAACATATCAGTATGTAAACATTTTGTAGTTGAACTTTCAATGGCAAATTCTTTTTAAAGAAATGTTTATAGGATTTCTTTTTTTCTTTTTTTGTTTGTTATAATTAGTTATACATGATAGTAGAATGCATTTTAACACATCATACATCATAAGTGGATTATAATTTCTCATTCTTCTGGTTGTAGATGATGTAATGTGTAATCATACATGCATATAGGGTTATAATGTCCAATTCATTCTACTATAATTTCTACCCACATACTCCATTTTCACTCTATTCTATTCCAAATTAACTCTATTCTACCAATTGTCCCTCTTACTGTGAATTGACATCTACATATCAGAGAAAACATTTGGATTTTCTTTCTCTGGGATTGGCTTACTTCACTTAGCATGATATTCTCCAGCTCTATCCTTTTACCTGCAGATGCCATCATTTCAGTATTCTTTTTTTTTATTGATTGTTCAAAATATTACAGAGCTCATGATATATCATCTTTCATACATTTGACTCAATTGGGTTATGAACTCCCATTTTTACCCCAAATACAAATTGCAGAATCACATCGGTTATATACTCACATTTTTACATAAGGGCATATTAGTGACTGTTGTATTCTGCTACCATTCCTATCCCCTACTATCCCCCCTCCCCTCCCCTCCCCTCCCCTCTTCCCTCTCTACCTCCTCTGCTGTTGTTCAATTCTCTCCCTTTTTTCCCTCCCCCTTTCCCCTCACAACCTCTTATAATTTTGTGTAACATTGAAGGTCTCCTACCTTTTCCATATGCTTTCCCTTCTCTCTCCCTTTCTCTCCCCCCACTCGTCTTTGTTTAATGTTAGTCTTTTCCTCATGCTCTTCCTTCCTGTTCTGTTCTTAGTTGCTCTCTTTATATCAAAGAAGACATTTGGCATTTGTTTTTTAAGGATTGACTAGCTTCGCTTAGCATAATCTGCTCTAATGCCATCCATTTCCCTGCAAATTCTATGATTTTGTCATTTTTAGTGCTGCATAATACTCCATTGTGTATAGATGCCACATTTTTTTAATCCATTCATCTATTGAAGGGCATCTAGATTGGTTCCACAGTCTAGCTATTGTGAATTGTGCCGCTATAATCATTGATGTGGCACTATCCCTATAGTACGCTCTTTTAAGATCCTCAGGGAATAGTCCGAGAAGGGCGATAGCTGGGTCAAATGGTGGATCCATTCCCAGCTTTCCCAGGAATCTCCATACTGCTTTCCAAATTGGCCTCACCAATTTGCAGTCCCACCAGCTCACCATCTCTAGCAGTCAGAGAAATGCAAATCAAAACCACCCTAAGATACCATCTCACTCCAGTAAGATTGGCAGCCATTTCAGTATTCTTTAAGGCTGAGTAATATTTCATTATGTGAGTGTGTGTGTGTGTGTGTGTGTGTGTATATATATATATATATATATATATAGAGAGAGAGAGAGAGAGAGAGAGAGAGAGAGTGTTTGGTTATTACAAAATGAGCTGCTGTAAATGGTGTTGTGGCTGAGTCACTATAGTATACTGATTTTAGGTCCTTTGGGTATAAACCAAGGAGTGGTATAACTGGGTCAAGTGGTGGTTCCATTCTAAGTTTTCTGAGGAATTGTCATACTGCTTTCCATAGTGGTTGCACCAATTAGCAGTCCCACCAGCAATGTAAGAGTGTACTTTTTACCCTGCACCCTTATCAACACTTAAATTGTTGCTTTTATTCTTGATAATTGCCATTCTGACTGAATTGAGATGAAATCTTGGTGTAGTTTCAATTTTCATGTCTCCACTTGCTAGATATATTGAATATTTTTTTCATAAATTTGTTGATTGATTGTATATATTCTTCTCTTAAGTGTCTGTTCGGTTCCTTAGCTCATTTGTTGATTGGATTATTTGTTTTTTTAAATTTCTTTATATATCCTGAATATTAATGCTCTATCAAAGGTGATTGTGGTAAAGATATTTTTCCCATTCTGTAGGCTCTCTCTTCACATTCTTCATTGTTTCCTTAGTTGTGAAGAAGCTTTTTAGTTTGATTCCATCCCATGTATAGATTCTTGATTTTACTTTTGCTTTAGTAGTCTCATTAAGGAAGTCAGTACCTAAGACATGGTGGAAATTTGGACTTTCTTTTTCTTCTATTAGGCACAGGGTTTCTGTGCCTAATAGAAGAAAAAGAAGTCCTTTATTTACTTTGAGTTGAGTTTAGTGCAGGGTGAAAGACAGGGGTTTAATTTCATTTTGCTACATATGGATATCCAGTTTTCCCAGCACCATTTGTTGAAGAGGCTATCTATTCTTTAATGTATGTTTTTGGTGACTTTGTCTAGAGTCAGATAACTGTAATTATGTGTGTTTGTCTCTGTGTCTTCTATTCTATACCATTTGTCTATGTATCTGTTTTGGTTCCAATACTATGCTGTTTTGGTTATTATGGCTCTTTAGTATAATTTAAAGTCTGGTATTGTGATGACTCCTGCTTCACTTTTCTTGCTAAAGATTGCTTTGGCTATTCTGGGTCTCTTATTTTTCCAAATACACTTCATAATTTATTTTTCTACTTCTATGTCAGGTGGGATTTTAATAGGAGACAAATTTTTAAAAGCAGTAAAAAAACATTTATGAACTAAAATTGATGTTCACTAAAATTATTAGATCACTCTTCTCAAATCCATGGAGATCACATGAAAACTGAATGACATAGTCAAAGTTCTGGGAAAGAAAAGTCACTATCAAACAAGAATTCTGTACTTAGCAAAGTTTTTTCCCAAGAATGAGAAAGAATTCAAGGCTTTTTCAGATAACAAACAACAACAAAAAAATGTTGCACACTACTTATAAGAAATATTAATACAATTCTTTAGGCTAAACTGAAAGGACACTAACTTTAATGCAAATTACAGAACAAAGTAAAGAGTCCCTGAAAATAAACTATGTGAGTGAATATAAAATAAAATATAAGTGCATTTTTGTTTAACTCTTCACTTTCCTTTCTGATTAAAAGAAAATTGCATAAAATGCTAATGATAAGACATTTTCCCCAGGATTATAATGCAAAGACAGCTTACATGATAACAGCATTGAAATGAAAAGAGAAATAAAATGAGTTCTATTTTAACTAAAATATATTTTTTATAATTAAGTTATAAACCCTAACATGATACTTTTAAGTTAAAATGTTAATTGTAATGTCCAAGTTAACAAATACAAACTATGTTAGAAAAAAACATGAAATATTTAGAGTTTAAATTTTATAATAAATTTTAGTTACTAAAAAATGAATGAAGTAATAGAGCAATAGAAGATCATAAAAGGAAGAGGTAAATTCTAACTTATTAATAGTTAGACTATATATAGATGAATTAAACATTTAAATAAAAGGTCTAATTTCAATTTATTTTTAAAAGCATGATTCAATTATATGCTGTGTATAGGAGATCCACTTTAAATTAGAGGTATGAATGGATTGAAAGTTAAAGTTCAAAAAAGATGTACTCCACAAACAACCAATAGAAAGTTGGGGTTACTATATTAATATCATAAAAATAAACTTAAAAAAATGGTGACCACAAAAATTTTGACCAGAGACAAAGGAAAAACATTTTATAATAATAATAAATGTTAATACATAAGGAAGACATAACATTTATCAGTATGAATGCTGTTAACCAAGCCCCAAAATCTATGAAACAAAAATTGATAGTATTAAAGGGTAAAGAAGATAATTAAGTAATAAGGTCTGGAAAAGTGAATAGTCAATTTTTAATAACAGATGGAAAGACTAGCCAGAAAAAGAAGAAAACATGGAAAATTTGGAAAAAAATATAAACCAACCAGATATAAATGACATCTATACATTATTCTACCCAACAGCATAATTCAACATTTCTAAAGTGTACAAACACACATACACACACATATATATATATACACTATTATATAATATACATTACATACATATTTGATGAATAGATGTTTCCTAAAGAAAATATATGCTTGGCCAATAAACACACAGAAATATGCTTAACATCATTGGCCATCAGAGAAATGAAAATCAGAATGAAATTGAGATAATACTACGTACCAGACAGAACAGCTATAATCAACATAAACAATCAGTAAGGAGCATTGAGGAACATGTGAAAAAAAGCAAACATGAAGTAATAAATGTTACAGAGGATATGATAAAACAGTAAAGTTGACAATAGGAAAGTAAAATAGTCCAGCCATTGAAAAACAGTTTGTTAGTTCCTCAAAAAGTCCAACATATAGTTATTACAGGACCAGAAATTCCACTCCTAAGTCCACATTAAAGAGGAATAAAAAAACATGTTCAATGCAAACTTACACTATTGCTCATAGCAGCATTATTCAAAGTAGTCCCTCAAATATGATGTCAATCAATAGGAGGAGGAAGAACACATGAGATAGCTACACAAAAGGGTACTATGTAAGTATTAAAAAGGGAAATTAATTTTAATAAAATATAAATGCATTTCAAAACTATACTAAAATATGGAGAAAATTGCCAAAGATCACATAATATGATTTTGGATATCTGAAATATCCAAAGTAGGCAAATTCACTGAGGAAAATAAACAGATTGGTGGTTATCAAGAACTAGGGAAAAGTGTAATCAAGGTGTAACTGTTTATGGTACAAACGAGTTTGGAAGTAGTGATTACATTTTTCTCAAATTAGATGATGCTAATGTTTGAACTACATGGTCAACATGCTAAAATTTGATTTTCACAATTTAGTAGGGTAAATTTTATATCAGTTGTCCCACAAAACCATATTTTTATTCATATACAGAAGCATGTGTGTATAAATGTGAATACTTGTATTTGTCAATATGAATACATGAATAAATATATATCTATTTTGAAATTCTGAAGTACATTGTTGTTGGCTCCAGAATATTAAATAGCTTAAATCAGAATTACCATAAATAAGCTTTAATACAATTCCTTCACATAAGAAATTACTTAAAAGAAAACTCCTATTTTAATATGGTAAATGCAAACCTCTTTCATGTAGACATTGCAGCTTTATTCCAAAGTAGAATTTAATGCAGGTCTGGTTTACTTTTTTAAGAATCCTGGAACATGACATATTGTTTTTGCTTCAGTTCTTTTATTTGCTTCTTGGTTATCATTCTGTAACTCCTTACTCTTTCCTCATTACACTAAAGTAGCTTCTATTTAAAATCATAACAAACACGGGCTATCATGTCTTCAGTTGAGACTGTTTTCTTTCTTTGCTCTAACTTTCTACCAGAACTGACCCTCAATTTCCTAAAGTTTTCAGAAGACAAAAGATTTGTTGTTTTGTTGGACTGAAAACATTCTTTTGTTCAAAATCTTAGTACAACAAAATAAACCTGAATCATTTTATTCAATAAAGAATGGTCTGATTTATTTGTTTTCTCACAAAAGTGTTTTTGGAACATAGGATGTGTGTAATGTGTCAAGTTCTTTCTTGAAGTCTTTATAGGATTACCAGTCAAGTGCTCTTTGGTTAATTTAGAAGTGCTTTCTTAAACTTCACTTGGAAATCCATACATAAGTGAAATATGTTCTTATGATAATGGCATATCACCCTTGAATAACAGCCTGAAACACAAATATGTAGTGAGTAAAGATTGGAGTTATCTGTGGAGTTATACTATGTAACCAAATTTAGCCTTTTTAGAATAAAATACTTAAAGCAAACTAAGTCATGCAAATAAGTCATATTCTATTGCTAATGCATACTGAAAATAACCAAAATAATGAAGTCAGTAAGCCAATATACTGGAACACAATTGCTATTAATATTAAAGATTGATTTTTACATAATATTTAACATTTTCCATTAAATGTTTGAAGAAAGGGAGGCAAACTTACAGATATTAGTTCTGAACTATACTTGCAGTGTAAGTTGAGGGAGAGATTAATGTACAATATTTATATTTACAAAAGCAAAGAATGAGAAAAAGATAGTTAATATCTTTAGAGATATGTCATATGGGCAACTAAGTTAAAAATGAACAAACTCTACATGCCTTATTCTAACATTCATTAGAATGAATGCTCATTCAAGCTTTGGTGTCAAACATATGAGGGTATGAAATTTATTCATTTTCAGTTCTAAAATACATAGCGAAAACATGCTTGGTCAAAATGTGTTTTTGCTACCATCTCTTTGTTATTGATATTATACCAAGGGAAAAATATGTAATAAAATTAGATGGCAAAAGAAAAGGGGGAGCAGATGGTTCAGCTCTACTACCCTTTGGAGAGACTCAACTAAATCTTACCAACTTACAATTTAATCTATTACTTATCTTTTAGTTACTGTAACAAAATACCTGAGATAATTAAATTATAATAAGTAATGTTTATTTTGGCTCAAAAATTTGGAGGTTTCAGTTCACAGATGACTGACTCTGTTACTGTGACTTATGGAAAGGCCATAGGTTATGGTGGAAGAATATGGTAGTGAAAAACTGCTCAGCTTATCAACCAGGAAGCAACAAGAGGAAGAGAAAAATCTGCAAAACTGTGATCCCTTTTGAGTGCAGCCCTAGAATGAACCAGGTTCCTCATACTAGACCTCATCTCCTAAAAATTCCACTGCCTCCCAATAGCACCACAATGGAGATCAGCCCTTTTAACACATGGGCCCTTGAGTTGCATTTATCCAAACTATAGCAATAAACAAAATATGCCAAATATTTCTCAATGGTAGACATACTCAATTTATTCTATGCTTCTTGTCAGAAAACTATGTCATTTCTGGTCTTATTTGTATTTCCCTGTGTATCAATGACTCTGAATCTTTTCATTGAGGAGTTCATCAAATTTCAAATTGCTTATTGAAGCATTTTGTCTATCTCTATTATGTCACTCTATTACTGCAGAAAATGTGTATGTGAACTACAACCATATTTTTCAATATGACATTTTTTCAATATGACTTATTTTGTTTTGGACACATGGAATTCAATTTTAGGTAATATTCAAATATTCATTCCAATGAATGTTCATTCAAGCTTTGGTGTCAAACATATGAGGGTATGAAATTTATTCATTTTCAGTTCTAAAATACATAGTAAAAACATACTTGGTCAAATGAATTGTAATGCAAAAATAAGTAAATAAATAAATAGAAAAAAAAGAAAAAAATGATAGGTTCTGGATGTTTTTGATTAAATTACAGTTAAGTTTTGGATGGAATATTGTAAAATGTATGTAAAAATAGATCAATAGCTGACTTATCAATCATTTGCTAACAATTTATATGTGTAAGTAAAATATATTTCAACACTAGCAGCTCTCTATTATTAACTATATTTATGTGGAGAAACTACTGTTGTTTTTAATGGATGAATGATATAAACTATTATTATCAGTAAATTTTATATAAGTAATCTACTAAGTAAAAAAAGTAGAAGACATAAAAATAATTTAGTATTATTTCAAGATATTTAATGCTTTTGGATTTCTTTTTTTTAAAAGGAAGGAATTTTTTAAATACCTTTATTCTATTTATTCATTTGTGGTCTGAGGATCTACCCAGGGCCTCATATGTACTAGGCAAGCACTCTACCATGGAACTATCGCCCTAGCCCCAAATGCTTTTGATTTCTAACATAGAATGATTTTTCAAGAACTTCAGTTAATTATTAACAGATTTATTATTTTACAAGCTTCAATCCCACCACAGAGATAATTATATGAGAAATAACAAATGATAATACTCTTATATAAAAGAAGTAGACAATTATCGCAGTTCAGCCTTACTTTGTTAGCCTAGTTTTATATATGTTATCATTTTTTTCAAATATATTTTCAAACGTATAGGAGTGTATTATATCATATATTTCCAGCAGAATCAGGAGTCATCAAGTAGGCGATAACTGGGATAAATACTAAAAATACAGGCTTTATTTCACAATTAAGGATACATTAGATAATATGGCTAGATTTTCAATTCTACAAATATATCAATTATTAATTGATATTTCTTCTGACCAAGAGAAATATTGCT
This sequence comes from Callospermophilus lateralis, assembly GCF_048772815.1. Taxonomy (NCBI): domain Eukaryota; kingdom Metazoa; phylum Chordata; class Mammalia; order Rodentia; family Sciuridae; genus Callospermophilus; species Callospermophilus lateralis. The sequence continues at coordinate 91,985,892 of NC_135316.1, read as the reverse complement.
GTTACCAATCTACATAAATGAAAGTAGGTCTTAAGTCTTATCAGATTGCAAGAACAAAATGTCATAAACTGGGTGGATTATAATCAACAGAAATTTACTCCTTATAGTTCTGAAGGATGAGAAGTCCACAATCAAGAAACAAGCAGAGGTGGTGTCTGGTAAAACCTCACTTTCTGTTTCATAATTGATGGTGCATTCCCTCACATTTTCAAGTTACAAAAGGGTAGAAAAGCTCTCTAAACACTCTTACATATAAGCACTAATCCTATTCATGAAGGATCCACCCTCAGGACTTAGTCACTTTCCAAAGTTTCTCATCCTGATACCTTCATATTGGTGATTATGTTTCAACATGTAAATTTTGGAGGTCAATAAATATTCAAATTATTATAGAAAGGAAAAGTAAAATTTCACAAATGTAACATAATCCTATGAATCTCACTGCAAGAGGGCTACTGAAATTCAGAATTGTCCGCAGAAATATGTATTACTTAAAATAGATGGGGAAAGTTGCAAATTTTAACTTAATGGTTACAATAATGTATCCTAAAATTGAATATGAGAGGAAGGAAGTCAGAGACTCCCTTAGACCAGGAAAAGGAATAACAGTTAGCAGAGAGCAAAAACAGACAAATTTATTTTTTCATATCTCACAAAAATTTATTTGGCCTATTTCAATTGTAACTACCTCTGCTTTAAAGATACCTGTATCCAAGGAAGGCTGGGGTAATCAGAAACTGTAAAAGGTCCTAGATTTCTACTCTGCCTATAAGCTAAGAATCAAGGTTGCTACAGTTTTATGGATGGAGGAAGAAGAAATGAGATTCCCCAGTCTAGGATCAAGTACAATTTATTTCTCATATTACAAGTAGTACCTAGAATATTAGCATTATTTTGGACCATGTGTTCAAGCTTGAATTTTTATAGGGGGACATGAAGAGGATTGCAAAAGCAACTCACACATAGTGGATTTAATCATAAGAGATGAACTCACAGTTTAGGAAAACCCATTCACTTAATGGGTGGCAACTGAACTTAACATTTTTGCCTGAAGAATATTGTCTTAGTTATATTATAGAACAAAGAAAGTTGTATCCTTGCTACATAGGAAGATAATGTCTCCAATTTTAATATCTTTCTAGCATAAGAAACAGAATTTGGACCAGAATAAATGCTACTGATAAAGCCTCTGCTCAAAACATAGAGCATGAATCTATGAATCACCTATGTAGAATTACCACACAATAATACCCAGAGCCAAGGCATAATGTTGCTATCATTGAATTTATTAATGCATATTCCTAATTATTCTTTGAAGGATCACATAATTTTATTACATGCTAACCAAATTAGGGACTGTGATTCTGGCTGAATTGCAAAATGGTAGGGACAGCCATATGAATTTTACCCATCAAATCATGTGGACAAATATTAATTCTGTTGATCCAGAAATGCTGACTCAGAACAGCTGGGGTAGTGATACATACAAATACTTGAAATCAAAGCAGAAATACAGCAAAGCAGTTTTAAGTGAATTTGAGCTTCAGAGTGGAACTAATTATTCTTTTGAAGTGATATAGAACAAGAGAGTGAAACTCAAACTAATCTCTCTCAGATCGAGCGCTGATAAGGACCAGTATTGAGACCATTTTAAATTTTCTCTAAAGAAAGACTATTTTACACCTAGTGATCTATAACTTCTTACTATCTAAAGACTGTGTGGAATATATGGTGAAAACAAATAACCAAAAAATTCTCCAATGACTTAATTTATAAGTAGTCAACTACAACTACTATTTGATTTACCATTAATAGACTAAGCCACTGATTATATTACATGTTTAATAATATAATAATTTCACCTCTGAAACTTCTTGCCTTGTCTCACAAATCAGCTTTTGGGGAACATCTCACATCTGAATCATAACACCTAGATACCCCTATGCAAATCTGTTTTGCAAGTTGGTGAATAAAAGATAATCCACTTCTGGAGGAACACAGAGGCCATTAATGTAAAGTCTATGCATAACAAGGCAGAAATATTTAGGGGGTAGATATGGTTATGGGACATATAATATTTATGAGTACAGTCCATTTTCCAAATAACAATATTTTTTAACATTGACATATATTTGATGGATCAGATCTAGACTTAAATTGCCAAATATTTTTGGGAGGATGTTAGGAACTAGTGAACATTCTGTCAGGATAAAATAATATTCCTGAAGGCTTGATTTTATTATAAGAAAGACTTGCTAATGCCAAATGGGAAATACCACCAAGTTTTCACTTATAAGATACAGATTGGGCCTAGAAATTGACACAGGGAATAAAAATAAATTTCAATAGAATCATTAACTGATAAAAAAAATTAATAAAGAACACTATTCATGAACAAGGATGGGCATATATAGTATATCCTCACTGAAGAATGTCTATTATTTATTATAGTTAGCAAAGCATGTCAATAAAATTCAAGGGCTAAATCTGATAGACAGTGAAGCCACAAAATTAGTTTGTAGAAAAATTAAGGTAAATAAATTTTATTAGAAATTTTATCTTTGCTTTTGTTCTGTAGTGATGTAGTTAGTAGAGATAAAAGAGACAACCTTAAATTGCTGTGCTACCAATTTAAGTTCAGAAGCATAAATTAATAGCACTGTGTCACTCTTAATGAGGTAGAGGGAGATAATGTTACCTAACACCTAGAAACCTGAGAACATAAAAACTTGTTCTATGTATCTGTAATATGATTACATTAAAAATTCAGAAAGAATGAGAAAATACACAATGGTTTCTAGTCATAGCACTTGTTATTGGGATATGCAGTACATGGTAAGTTTATTTAGAAAAGAATGGAAAGTGATTATGTAATTGCTATTATATAATTATGTACTACTGATTTATGGTGTGTCAAGCATAAATTTAATCATTGACACAGGCATGTGATGTAATGAAAGACTGGCTATAAGTTCATTGACAGAATTAAAAAATGAATATTATATAACAATGATTCTCAGTATAAGAAAACATTTGGAAACAATGATGACAGATTTGAGTCAATAGCTATGAAAAAACAATATAACAGTGTAATAAGATTTAGGTAAATTGTGCGTGCATAAACGCACACATATATGAGTTATATATGCCCATCAACAATATGAAATTATTCAAATAACTAACAGAGAAAATCAGTAACTGAGATAGTTGGAAAGTTAAGGAATTAAAAAAACACATATAAAGAAATATAGTGATGACTTAGATGTAATGAACTTCCCATTTCCCACTGGATATCTTAAATGCTAGTGACATTGAGGTTTTTCTTGTCTTTTTACCATAGAATGATATTTAAAAATATTTTAAGACAAATAAAGAACAGATGTCTGAGAATTGTATCATAGGGTAGACTGTTCAAAGGGTGGACTGGAGAAGTATTATAATAGCTGTTTAGTGGTTCATCTCTTCACTTATTTGTAGCACCTTAAAGGAAAGAAGGCAGGAGGTAGGTTCTAATATTTTTTGTAAATATGCTAATAAACTGACTTGTGGGGAGGAGGTTGTCCAGGGATTGAACCCAGAAATGCTTAATCACTGAGAAACATCCACAGCCCCTTTTTAAAATATTTTATTTATAAACAGAGTCTCATGTAGTGGCTTAGGGCCTCACTAAGTTGCTCAGGCTGGCTTTGAACTCTTGATCCTCTTGCCTCAGCCTACTGAGTCTCTGGAATTACAGGCATGCACCATCATGCCTGGCTTATAAGTTATTCTTGATAAACTAATGGTATTGTTAGGAGGAGAACCTATATTTATGGAAGGTTCTTATATACTCAGAATGTAGCACTGCTCATAAGAAATAAACCTAGCATCTGTGGATTTAAGAGCAATGTCTTTCTGCAAAAAAACCATGTAGGGCTCTTACATAGATTAAATTTAATAATGGAGATGCTTTCATTCCAAAAGTCTCCCTTTTATATTATGTTATTCTCATTTAGCAAACTCATCTATAACCCTGGACAAAGACCGTGTCTTGTCTGGAGTTGTGTGCAGATATCATCGTCTTCTCCCTGCCTTGCTTACACTTTGTGATTTCTCATTTTCCTGAATTTAATAGTAAAATTGGACAGAATATTAGTAAAATTTGCTGAGGATCTTAAGAAAATTATATTAGATCCCAGTATAACCTTTAGATGAAGTGTGACCTAAATAATCTCATAAAGAAGAGGAAGGGGCAGGAATGATACATGCAAATAGTGTGTCTGTACAATAATGAATATGACTGATTATAGAAGTATATCTCCTTAAGTTATCAATGAAGTTATAACTAATTTGTCAGATTTATTACATATTTTATTAAGGTTAGAATGGTCAAATTCTATAAAATCTGGAAAGTTCTTTTTTTTTCCCAGTGCATTATTAATAGAATAACTTAGCATTCATGTGAACCTCAACCTCATTAATCTTACACCAAATTTTCAAGTTCCCCATAAAGGCAAAATAATGACTGTGGTTTGTGGCCCCAGGACCTGTGACAATATTCACTGGGGTGTATATATATCAATATTTAATTGGTTGTTGCTGTGAATAACATAATATTTGATGAACTGTGTATGTTCACACACTCTGTGGTCAAGACTCTAATTGGCTGAATCTTTCAGTGGTCAACTTTGATTCCCTATTGAGTGTTTACTAGAGCAAAGATTCTATTCTGACCCTCTGATTAGCTCTACTGGAAATTCTTTACAGGGAAAAAGTAACTTAGTTATGTTACAGTTCACCATTTTTATGTCAATTTCATGTGCTGCTAGCTGCTGATCCAAGGAATAAACAATCACGCTGTGGTTGGTTGCCATTGACGATCTGAATATTTTTAAATCCCGTTTTTAATATCTACTCGCTACCATTGCTATAGAAAAATCTATACAGACATTTCCTAAAAAAAGTGAGAATTCATAGGAAACTTTCTTCTCAAAATTAATCTCAAAATTATATAATGAATACTGATGTCTCATTTAAACTAGGATATATTCTTATGCTCCAATTTCCCATCTCCTCTGCATTATTGTGCTCAGTTAAGGGCATGCTCTGCTTTATTTGGATTATTTCTTAAATTTATGTCCATTACTTTCAATATAGCCTCACCTAGGACATCAGAGTAAACACCCCATATGAACAATGAGAATCTGAAAAGACTCTAAGGTATTTTCTTCTAACACTGGAAAGCTATAATATCTACTTATCTGCAAGTATGTTTTCAGTTCCAGATCCAATCTCAACTTTTGTTGTTACTCACTGGCAAGATATCAGAGCTATTGAGGATTGTGACTCTTAAAATGTGCAGAAAATATGCTAGGATTTAGTAACAGAAAAGCATTTTATATGAGTAAGGACAGGTATATGCAATGAATCTCAAGAATACTTAGCAAGTGACTGGATGCAAGCCTACTAGGGACTCATGAAATATATAGCAGTGTTAACTACAGGTTTTCCAAATATTTATAGATCAGAAGGAGAATTACATTGTAATGCTATTATATAATTTAACTGGATAGAGAGTCATTTATTATCCAGATCAGAAGAAAAAAATATCATTCTTACATCACCTTATATAGTTTAAGTTTCTGAATGCAAAACAGAATGTTAATATGAGAAGTCTCGATGATTTACTTTTTAGAGAATTTCTAAGAACTGATTTGCTGATGATAGTGGATAATAGACTGTGATAACTTAAGCTACATGAATTTCAATGAATGATACTAAAGATTGGAGTGCTCATATTAAAAATTATTATGAGTGAATAGAGACAGGATTATGCAACCATTTTGTAAAATGGGAAGCCTCCCAAAATAGTAGGAGATCTTATACATGAAAAATACCATATCAACACAAGTAACCTTAAACATGATAGCTAGTACAATAAAATATTAATGAAATATTAAAAAGTTACATGAGAATACCATATTCACATAGTTTAACAATTCCTGTGTATTAATTTAAAATAAAACATCATCTACATTATAGTCAAGATCCAGATTTTACATATATAAATCATCAAAATTTCTTAAAAACTAAGTATTCATCATAAAATTGGGCTAAAATTTAATTCACACAAGAAAAATAACAAATTCTTTAATTAACAGCTAACAGAGAAAAGAAACTGCATTAGAAACTTGAAACATGCCAAACAATACATGTAATTGTGTGAATATGTGGACTGTTTGTATGTGTGTGTGTATATACACACACACACTATATTAATGTTCATATAATTTTTTAAGAAAACAATTTTTGAAAAATGCCAAATAATACATTAGCAGCTGTCCAGAAAGGAGAAAATCATGCAGCGCATTAAGTTTGTAAAAGGTCATATTTAGAGTTATTTTATAGTCTGATTAGTTGCTTCATTTAATGTTTCATAAGTTAATTTGCAGATATTTTTTGAGAGAATTAACTTACAGAAAACAGTCAAGAACACTGTCCCACATTAATACAAGTCATATTGTTGTGAAAAAATGACTGACAATATTTGTCAAACCATAAGAACATGAAACATGGAATACTGGTTGGCCAAGAGTTACTGAATAGCATTAGAATATTTTTACTCAGACTGGCACTATTCTAGAATTTCTGTTTACTGCTGATGAGTATTAGAAAACTCCATGAAGTGAGAAAACTTAAGCATAACAAGTACAAATCATTTATTTGAAACAAAATCTTAAAGTTTTTTACAGAAACATCTCAATCTTAGAGTCATAAAGTCATAATATGCAAAAATCTGCATAAAAATACAGAAGAGTAGCAGTCTTGCAATCAGAAATCTTGATACGTTGTCCAGAATCAGAAATCCATAAGTTTTTCTCAAGTAATATTTTATCCCTTCTTATCTTAAACACTTTATTTTAGACACATCCAGAAATTTTTGCATATTTATAGTTCTAAGTACTCTATGAAATAATGAATTCTATTTCAAAAAAATTTCATCAGATACAAGTAAAGGATACAATAATGCTGCTGCACAACTCATGAAACTCATAAAGAGGAATGTATATTTTGTTTTATATGGTACTGTGAAAATGCTACAGGACAGTATTTCAATTTACCAAATGACTTGCATAGCATTTACTGAGGCTGCCTATATATAACGATGGGAAAAGGACAGTAAAGAAAAAGTTTTGCCAAGTCACTTTATATTGCAAAATTCTCCTGACATCTATCAACTATTTCTGGAAATTTGGGAATCAGTACAAAGCAACCCTGACTAAATTTGAGCTGATTTCCTGTGGTTACATACCTACATTTTTTTTTACTAGAATCATTTTCATGGGACTGAAGTGCAGTTCTTCAAGTACATTTCATTCCATAATGCAGCTTCTTTCACATTCCATACATACAAACCCTTATATTTTAGGTCTTATACAAATGGAAGGAAGATTTGATACTAACAATACAACATTTTTTCTATTATGCTACTTTACAAAAAAGTCTTCTTCAAAATTAAAATGAGAAGAGAACATTTGCTATGATTTCAGACCTATTCTTAAGACTCCATATCTGGAAATACTCTTGTGAGTTATAAATTTCACACTTCCTCTGTCAAATTTTATCTACATTTTTCAGAGTTTTTTATTCCATCTTTTATGACTCCTTGGTCATCAATCTCAGTATCATATTATATAATAATTAATGTTTCTAAAATAATAAATTGTCATTTTCAATACATTTACAAATGTTCATATATTTGTGTTGCTATAGCCTGCAATCTTGATTGATATTTTTATATTCATAAATACAAGAAAACAATAAATGACATGGACTTTAATCTTTTCCATTTTAAAATACTAGTTAAGTAAATGTCCTCTTATCTTTCTTGTTACATTTCACACTTTCATAAAGTAGAAAATTTCTGACATCATTTATACCATTATGTTCTTCCATAAAATGTATAATATAATATTTTCAGAATATGTAACAAAGTACAGGGTAACAGATTTTTCTGGTGCCTAGAATGAACATGACATCTAGTACACATTCATCAAATATTTGTTGAATGAAAGATTGTGTTAAGAAAAATGTCTAGCCTCTAAGAAAATTCAATGAATGTTAAGAACTATTATTTATATCACTATAATAGAATAATTTAAAAGAACAAAGTTTTTCAGAATTGTGCATAAATATGGAAGATGATACAAAGAGATCTCATGTTATTTATGTGAGACTTGCACACATATTCACATACACACACAAACACACACACAGAAGTCTACCTATTGTGTTAGTAAACTTCATGAAAGCTTCTTAGACACCCAATATCCTAAGTTCTACACAATAGTCTCCACTAAACCCTTCTTTTTATGCTTTTATGAGTGCATTATAGTTATAATTGGTAGTTGGTTTATTCTGAAATAGTCATACCTTCATGGAATTTAATTACTCTATTTCAGTCCCCAGTGCTCACCCCTCTTCCTCCTGTTCTTGGTCTTCTATCCCATAATTTATTCATTTAGTTTTAATTGTTGCTTTATAGATATGCATAAAGGTGGAATTCAATGTGGTATATTTACACATTTGCATAGTATAATTTTGTCAAATTCATTCCACATTTCCTCCCTTTTCCTGTCATCCCCACCCCATCTCCTTCCACTGATGTCCCTTATCCAAAAAAAAAAAAAAAAAAAAAAAAAAAAAAATGGGAGGGCTTTCCATACTTTAATGTCTACTTCAATTACTTTTTTCAGTGTTCTAAAATTTTCATTGAAGAGGTCTTTCAAATCTTCTGATAGATTAAATTCCAAATACTTTATTAATTTCTTAAGGTTATTGTGAATGGAATAGTTTTCATGATTTCTTTCTCCTTAGAATCTCAATTGGAGTATAGGAAAGTCATTGATTTATATATATGTTGATCTTGTATCCTGCTTCTTTGGTGAATTTGTTTATCAGCTCTAGAAGTCTGCGGATAGAGTTTTTCACATCTTCTAGATATAGTTTCATGTCATCACCAATCAGAAACAATTGGACTTCTTCTTTTCCTATTTATAACTCTTTAATTTTCTTCTCTGGCTCAAATTTCAAGAATTATATTGAATAAGAAGGGTAAGAGTGCATATCTTTGTTTTGTTCCTGATTTTAGAGAAAATGTTTTGCAGTTTTTTCTTTGGTCATTATGATGTTGGATTTGGGTTTGTCCTATGTGGCCACTGTTGTGTTCAAGATATGATCTTTCTGTTCGTAGTTTCTCCAGCATTTTTAACATGAATGTCTGTTGAATTTTATCAAGGGCCTTTTCTATATCTATTGAGATAATTATATAATTCTTGTTTATTTATGCAGTGAAATATATTTATTAATTTCTGTCTTTTGAACCAACCTACACCCTTAGGATGAAACCCACTTGATCATGATATACTATCTTCTTGATGTGTTTTTTCGTGTGGTTTGCTAATATCTTATTAAATACTTTTGTATCAGTGTTGATCAGATATATTGCTCTGTAGTTTCCTTTCTTAAATTATCTTTGTTTTTAGTGTCAGAATTATTCTTCCTTATTAAAACATATTTGAATGTATTCCTTTCCTATCAATTTCAGGGAATAATTTGAGGAAGACTAGTGTTCTTAAATGGTCTTATATAAATTTGGCTGAAAATTCATCTGGTCCTTTGTAACTGCTACTTCAATTTCATTGATTGGTATTGGTCTATTTAGATTTTCTGTATCTTCCTGGTTCAGTTGGGGCAGATCATGTCTATATATTTGTCAAAATGACTTCCAAGATTTTCTAGTTTATTGAAGTAAAATTTTCAAAATAGTTTCTAATGATCCTTTGGTTTCAGAAGTATATGTGGTGATATCACATTTTTCATACATAATTTGGTTAATTTGTTCTTCTCTCTTGCTGTTGGTTAGTTTGGCTAATTATCTGTTGATCTTGTGTATCTTTCAAAAAAATCAATTCTTTCTTTATTCGTCCATTGTATTATTTTTTATTCATACATTTTATTAATTTTGCCTCTAATGGTTATCGTTTTATGTCTTCTACTTATTTTGGCATTAACATTCTTCCTTTTCTAAGACCTTGATATACAGAATTAGGTTATTTGTTTGGGATCTTTATATTTTTTCAAAGTAGGCACTCAATGCTATAAACTTTCCCCTTATAACCACCTTTTTACTGAACCAGAGATTTTTAGATGTTGTATCTCTGTTCTCATTTGTTTCTAAGAATTTATTGATTTCTTCTCTCATTTCCACTACAATCCATTTATTTTAAAGAACGTTATTTAATCATATAAACCAGAAATTATATGGTTTCTATAATTTTCTGGCTATTGATTTCTGGTTTCATTGCATTATGTCCTGTAGGGTAGATGACATTATATAATTTTGGGAGTATTCACTAAGACATAATTTTGACCTTAAATATGTTATTTTTTAAGATTCCAAGATCTGTTAAGAAAATGAACTTAGCTGGTTATAGATGAAATAATCAATAAGTGTCAGTTAGATCCAATTGATTTACAGTAATATTTAGGTCAAAAGTATCTAAGGGTTTCAAGTTTTGATGACCTATCTATAGGTGATGGGGATGTGTTGCAATCACACAGCATTATTGTATTGGGGTCTGAGATTTAATGACAAAAATTATTTTTATGTGATTATATGCAGTGACATTAAGGACATAAATATGTACTGTTTTTATTTCTTTTGTTGGATTGTTTCTTTTATCAGTATGTAGTAGCCTTCCTTATGTCTTCAGATTGATTTTGCTTGAAATCTCCTTTGTCAGATATGATAACAGTTATTTCTGCTTGTTTTCAGATTCCATTTGCATGAAATATTTTTCCTGTTCTTTTAATTTCAACCTATGGGTGTCTTTGCCTAAAAGATGAGTAAACACCATATAGTTGGATCTTACTTTTCAGTTCATTCTGCCAATTGGAGAGATGAGACCATTTACATTCAGCATTATTATGTTGGAGGTTTGTTATTTCCCACCATTTTGATTTGTTTGCTATATTTAGTTTGGTCTTAATTTTCATTTCATTTAGAGAGTCTCTTCTAGTGATCTTCTATCTGGGAGTCTCTGGGTGGGGGCTTTGGAGTTCTTCTATAGACAATATATCTCTAAGATTTTTTGTAGTGCTGGCTTAGTGGCCATGACCTCTTTTATTTTACCCTTAATATATAAATTTATCCCCCACCCCATGTATTCTGAAAGGCAGCTTTTCTTGATACAGTAATCTTGATTTGCAATTATTTTCTTCAACTTGTTTTTAGGGTCTGATTTGTAAAGTCAGAAATAAGCTTTATTGGTATGCCTCTGAATGTGACCTGATGTTTTTTCTCTTGAAGTTTTTTATATTATTTCCATATTTTCTGTGTTAGGCATTTGATTACAATCTGTCTTGGAGAGGTTCTTTATTGCTTTTGTCTATTTGGGGTTACTATATGCTTCTGAATGTATATGTCTATCTCAATTCTAAGGATTTTTCTGCTATTATTTCACAGAAAGAGTTATTAATACTTCTTTCTGATTCTGTAGTATGAGTGGATGTCCAGGGTAGGACCTGAGATTCAACTCTAGTTATTTTTATTTGGAGTCTGGTCACTGGTCTGGGATATGTGTCTCCCCTATTATATGTGCTAAAGTGTTAAAGAGGCTTGAGTGGAGCTGAGAGTGTGTATACACACACACACACACACACACACACTACACACATATGTACATATATGTAATAGGTATTATATATAAATATTCATATTAATATATTAAATGTATATTAGTATATTACATGTTCTATCTTTGGTAATAGATATATTTACATATATTGTTAGATGGCAAACATGTACTACATACTTGGTAACATATTTATATATTATATTATAATCAATACATAATTACCCCCCCAAAAAAACCATAATTAACAAAATTCCTTTTCATATATGTTCTTATTTATGATATTTTATTTATGGAATCACATGGAAAAATGAAATGTATTTTCAATGAAAAATAAATTACTGTTCTTTTTCTTTCTCAAAAAACTCATTTAGTTAAGCATCACAAAGTATCTTCTTCACAAATATGTGATATTCACTTCATCGTATAATAAATTCTAAAAAATGCATTAGAATAATTATCAATTATTATCACAAAGATATTATGACACCATATTCTAATTTTTTTTAAGTTTTATATCATATTATCTGTGTATTCAGGATTTCACCCACAAGTTTAAATCTTCAGGCTGGTATTAATCATTAATATTTTCTTACACATTGGATTATTTCTTAAAATTAAATATAAATTCTTTATTATATAGAAATTGCCTTAAGCATGTATTAATTCTAAGAATTAATATCCTTTATAATATTTATTATTTCTAGTTATGATCTTTCCAATTAATATTTATATATTATGCAAATTAACATTTACCTATACTATATATTTTTTATTCCTACAATAAATGGGATGATACTCTAAAAGTATCATACTAATTTTGTAACTATAATTAATATTCAAGTATTTTGATTAAATATTGCATTTAGTTACTAGCATGGACACTTATTTCACAAGTTTCACTTACCATTGCATATATTGTATTCAAATAAAATTTATATAATATAAATTATTTTTTCTAGCCCCTATAATATCATCTTCATTATTATCTTTATGTTGTATTGTACTGACCAGAGAGTTCAGTCCCTTTCCAGATTATCCTGTGACTACTAATTCTCTTTTATTCTTCCTCCAAACTTTGCTCATTTGCTCATTTTACTTTTTTCAATCACTTGCTTTCATCTTCAAGAATTAGTAAGCCTTTGAGTAATTTTACATTTTCAGGGTTACTGTGATTTTAATTTACATGATTGTTCTTCGAATCTTGCTCAAGAAATGTTTTTCTAGATGTTTTGTGATTTTTATAATGTCAAATTTAAAGAATGTGCTTCTCATACTACTTCTACTATCTCCACTCTTTATCTTTCAGTACTGTTGAATTCCTTGTCTTCTATATATTCCAGGTTTTCTGGTATATTCGTGAATTCATTTTTTTTCTTCTTTTTATTAAGACATGCCACTTTTTCTAAGATAACCATGCTTCATTTATTCTCCTCCTTCAAAGACAAAGATAAGTGAGTCAAGATACCGTTCCTTGGGTGTTTACAAAAAAGTTAGTACCTTATGGAATGTCCAAGTCTACATTCAGTGGCATTAGGAAAGGATGGGTTAGAAACAATTATTAACTGGAACACATCATGGGAAGATACAATAGTTATCTAGAAGAGTGAACAAATTAACAAAATTTAGGTAAGAGGAAACATGAGGCTTTGTATGATGAATGCTATCAATCTTATATGTACCTATAGAGGGGAATTTTTGATCCATGTGTATGTTAATTTACACAAATCTTGGGTCCAAAGAAATAAGAAACTAGTTGGAGCAAAGTAGATACTACAAACAGGGAAATTAATATCTATATGAGTGAATAAAGAGATTCTTGGTATCTGCAAGACCTGTTTGGCAGAGACAAGCAGACTAGTTATCTCTTTTAGGAATTTAGGAGAACTGCTACTTTATATTCCATGGATACATTCATGTACTTGATAATTGCTTAAGAAGGAAAATGTTCTCTTCTAAACAATAATGATCCCCAGTGCATCCTAAGAATGAAATGATTCCTTTAATAGCTTTTAGAGCTTGGAAGCTGAAGAATGCTGAGTGCTCGTTAAGATAAGCTATAGGGCACAGCTTATAGGAAAGTATTGTCCTGGAGAGATACATAAGTTATGCATGAAAAAAAGAGATGTGAAGAAAAAAAAATTATCCCTAACATGAACAAGGAATAAGGATATTATAAGAGGATTCTAACTTCAGCTACAACTGTTTTGCTAGGGATTCAGTTGCAAGCACTAATATTAAAATTATCCACTGGGATTGAAACTAAGAGTGTTCTATCAAAAGAAATGTATATCTAAAATTCCTTAGTCTAGTCTTACTTATTAGTTTTATATTAGCATATATTCATGAATAACATTTTGATTTCATATAAAAATAAAATTCATTCCAGTAAGGAAGAAAGATTATGAATTTCAGACAAAATTCTCTCTTTTTCAACAACTGTGTCCTGACAAACAACATTTTTACATGATCATTGGCCAACTGGGGAAATAGATGTTTACTCAATAGATATTTCAGGTTTTATTATTGTGGTTGCTTTGTTCTACTTTGCTGCTTGAAGTGTATTGGGTATAATTTATTATTTTTTGTTTTTGTTTTTAAGTAGCCAGATTTCACTGTGACAATTTCACCTCATTTAAAACTTTATTAACTTATCTCTACCCAGAAATGAACTTATAAGAAAAAAAATACTCAGGCTTTATGTTGAATACACATAATTCTTTCCAACTTATATGATTTAAAGATTCAGAGATGTTTCATATCCTTTCTTCACTCCCCAATCTAATTAGTTATGCCACTTATAAAATACTATTTATTGTGATTGTTAAGAGTTTTCTTTCTTTCTTGCTTTCTTCCTATTTATGCTCTAAAATTCCTGGCAAATTCTACATATATCTTCTAATTCAGATTACTTATGGCCAAGGATGTATAAGACTCTGGGACCCTGGTTATCTCCTATGGTTTTATACAAAATTGCTTTTTATACAAAATAAGAATTAGAACGTAAACTCTGTCATTTTGGTAAGCTACACACTAAAAGATAAGATTACAATGCTTAAGGAGATTTTTGTCTTGTAACTAGTCACTGTCCAAATGTACTCTCACAGTGTGTTGCCTCAAGAAAATAAAATCTGTCTTAGAAAATAGACACTTCAGTGTTTTCAGTGACAGGGAGACCCTTATGGGAAGGGAGCCAGGCATGCAGACACCAGGGTATGCAATATGTTTATTTTTCACTTTGAGTTCTGGAAAATTTGTGAGGACAGCTGAATTAAAATGAAGTACTGAAGGAAGTTCTAAGGCCAGCTCCTTCAATTGGAGGCCTGCCCTGCTCTACTCCAGGGATCATGAGGGTAGGGCACTTTTTCAACTGGTGATCTACAGACTTGTCTCATTGTGAGGTTTGTATGTACCTTGGAGCATGTAGTTGGCATACATGTTTGCATTCTAAAATGCTAAACTTCTAAAAGGAACACTACTTTAAAGTTTTCTAAATCTAGCATATGGTGATTTTGAATTCCACACAGAAGAGGAAGAAAGAATTTTAAATACCAGATAATTAATATGGTAAAATTATGATGTGTTTATAAACATACAAATATTTAACAAATGCAGAAGAGGAACCAAATAGCTAAATTTAAAAAAAAAAAAAAAAACCAGGAAACCTTCCTGAACGATTTACAAAACACAAACTTTCTTCTACTAAGGATCCAAAAAGGTAATGTAGAGAGACAGTGATATTTACCCTATTACAGCATGTTGTATGTGAGTATATCTGCTTTCAAATGGTTTTCCTGTTGATTCCATTATTTATCTCCTTCATTGCATGATATCTACAGACATTTTCAAAAATTATTTTTAACTGGCAAATAATAACTGCAAATACTATGAATCAAAACATTTATGAAAATAAATGAAGCCTTTTGAAGTTTGGTCATTGAGAAGGTTCAGGCAAAGCTGGAAAAAAAATTGTTACAGCAAAGTCATATATAAATAGAGGATTAGCTGGATGACGTGCAAATCAAGGATTCTAAAATTATTTTACTATGTATATATAGGCACAGAGACAATATTTGTATTATGTGAGTGTATATAGTACACACTATGGGAAATATATTTTTTTCTGTTTTCCATATTTTTCATGGTTCATAATCCATAATTAGCATTCTACTGATAGGGAAAGAATAAGCATTTTTATAATGTCCATATCATTGTTTTTTTGCTTCTTCAAAGCAACACAAATTTATTTCCTTAATACTACACAAATTCATTATTTCACAATTCTGTAGGTCAGAAATCCCACAAGAGTCTCACTTGTCTAAAATTAAGGTGGTGGCAGGACTGTGTCCCCCTCCTGGATGCTCCAGGGAGTAGCTGTTTTCTAGTCTTATTGCCTGGTAGAAGTCTTATATTTCTTTGGCTTATGACCTCATCTTGCATCTTCAAAATTAGCAATATTGAATGCTTATAACACTTATTCCATAGTCACTTATCTCTTTCACTGACCTCAGCTGAGAACGACTCCCCCTCTAAAGTTTATGATCTCCATCACACTTTCAAAAACTGTTATTCACATTAAGCAACATGTTAATAGGTTCCAGGCATCAAGGTGTAGAATCCTTGGAGGAGAGAGAGATAACTATTCATCCTATTCTACCTCTCAATTACATTATTCATGGGATACTTGGTTATTAATATTAAAAGGGGATGACATGTATGTCTTTAACTGCCTGAAACACATATACAATCTGAAGAAATTTATTAATTAATGTCTTTATCAATCTCCAAGTCCATAATTTTAATTAAAATATGTAAAATACAAAATGAAACTTTGGAAGATACCCTCACAAATTACCTTTAAAAAAAAGATACATCTATGTGATGATTCTAGTTAGAATACTGAATTTTACCAGAAAGCATTGCTCTCATATTGAAAATGTTTAACTGAATAAACTACAATTATAAGTGCTTTAAATTTTATTATAAACCTAAAAGTACACAGAAACTTAAATTAATTGGGAAACATAATAAGCCCTAGAAATGAAGAGATCATTGCTAATGTTACCCAATCTCACAGAGAGATGTGAGTTCTCCAGAGAAGGGATAAGAGAGTTAACCTGGTATCCACATTCTCAGTGAGGTGGTATCACCCATAAGGGAATGAAAATTGGCTCTTTAAAGTGATATAATCTTACTCTTTTCATGTAGAACACACATTGTACAGACAGATGTCCAATGTACCTGTGGCATAAAAATGCCTTAGAAGAGACAATTAGGACAAAAACTGTAAACAATTTAAGAAAACTGATCTACTAAATGGAGGCCTTAAGTTAATAGATCAAGGCCAGACAGATGTGACTAAGAAAGCCCCTTTATACGTTCAAACACATCCCTATGAGTGAGGCAGCTACTGTAAGATGTCTTAGGACAGGGTAACAGAGCCATAAGAGACTGTCCAAGTGGAATGGGGATATTAGAAGTGCATCACACCAGCCCTTAAAAGACAGGAGACAGTATGAACACTGGTGAAACCTCGTCCCCCAACACAAGGCTCACAAGGCTGTCCCTGAGTGTTCAGCAGGGACAAAATTGGGGCCATGATAGAAGAGCTGGCAAAAATGTCTCTAAGATACTCAGGCCTCTAACTGATAACAAGTCAGTGACATCATCACCAAGAGACATCTCTAAGGAATGCAGTGGTAGAAAGGACTATGCAATCAAAGGGGAGAAAGAACTTTCAGAGATAGAGAAGCCAAAAACAGATCTGAGTAGCAAAGTGATCTTCATGATGAGCTGAGAGCCACTGCTGGGTTACATTAAATAGCAAAGTCTCAGGCAGGTATGAAATCTATTTCAGATTTTAAAAATTCTCATCTGACTCTCAAAACCCGTAGGCCATGGTGAACTAAATCTAACCGAATTGTAACAAATATATTATATTTTCTATCACTGCATAACACATTGTCACATTTTAGCTGCTTAAAGCAACACATTTATCACCTGTATGTATTTGAGTCAGGAGTCTGAATGTGTGTCTATAACATCTGTAGGCTGCTATAACCAAATGATGTATACTGGATGGCCTATGAATACAGACATTCACTTTTAAGAGTTCTGAAAGTTGGGAAATGTGCCAGCAGATTTGACATCTAACAAGGGCCCCCTTCCTCACAGACAGTGTCTTCTAATCATGTCCTCACAAGATGGAAGACATCAAAGGTCTTTTTCATTGGGCACTAATTTACTAAGGGCACTAATTCAATTTCTGAGGGCTCCAACCACATCACCTAATCTCTTCCTAAATTCCCCACCTCCTGATAGCAGAATATTGAGGGTTAGGATTTCAAAATATGAACTTGGTGAGGACATAACTGACATAATCACAGAGACCACAGTAGTGCAGCTTTATTGAGACCTCCTGTGACATTTCATTCTAGCTGTTACCCAGGCAGGTGCTCATGGTTCTCTACTTCCTCCCTCTCCAACCTAATTTCTTTCTCATGAGCTATTACTATTCAAAAATAAAAACAAAAACAAACAGGTTTATATTACCAATCTTACACCAAGGAATGGCTGCTGATATATTCAGGTGTCTATGGAACAAACCATTAAAAATATTCCCATATACCAAGAGGTCATTATTCTATTTTCCATCTAAAATTATATGCCCCCTTATTCCTGCTCCCCTGAGTTTCATATAATACCATTTATTCCATTGACTATAATTTAACATGCAGTAACAATAAAGATGAACGCTATTTCCCATGCTTAAAATGTTATCCTAAATATTCTGCTTCAATAGAAAAATCAGTGTCCATAAAATGATTTCTTTCATTTAATTAATAATGACACTATCTCCCCGTGTCCAACCCAGATTTGCCTGTATTTGAATTTCTTATATAATTGATATATTTTGTCATGTTATAACATGTACTTACTTCCCCAAAACTATCAAAAGAGAAATTTACAACTCAAAGGCTCTCAGATTTCTTAATTTCCAAAGTTCTGGCAAGTCATAGGCTACCTTAAATTATCTCATACTAAGCCAGCATCTACACAATTTTCAAAGCATGAACAAAAGTCAGAACTAAATATAACTGTTTCTGCCACTTACACTCTAAATATAAATGCCTTACACATTACTATTCCCAAGTGTAATTGACAATTCAAAAACCCAGAACGAACAACAAACTTTGTCAATACTTCTGCTGCCAACTGAGTTTAATAGTCTCTGGGGAAGAAATGTAGACAAACACACACACACACAAAAAAAATTAAAGAATAGGAAGAAAAGGAGAAAACATATTCGTTATAGTTCACCGAGTCTTCAGTTAAATCCATACCAATTTTCAGAGTCTAATATCTGTGATGTCACTTGGAGGAAAAATTCTATGAACAAGAAGATTATTTTTTCTGTCATATAATCGTCTTCAAAATAAAAATTATTATCATAATAAAAAAGCAAGGTAGCTAATCTTTTAGTGTTGCTTTTTCTCATGTTCTGCTCACTATGAGAAGCAATGAACTATCTATGCTGGTAATAAGAATCTATGAATGAGATATTTATCCAAAGAGTTTATGTCCATTATATCTTGATAACTGACTTAAGATGTGAGACAACATGTAAGATGAAGTAAATAAGAAACAAATATTTAAGCCACTTTCACAGGATCATGCAGTGTATGAGTGGAGCCACAAATCCAGAGTGGCTCCGAGACGGCACCTCCAAATACAAGTTCTATTCCCTCCTACCATGCCCTTCTCTGCTGTCCTTAAGTGACATGGAAATGACTGACAGCTACTCATCTCTGGAGAGATGTGAAATGAGGCCCAAAGCATTACCTGGACGAGAGGCCATTCTATATTTACAATATTGATTATTTTATTTGACAGATAAATATGGAGTAACACTATGTTCCAGGTACTGTTTTGGGTTTTGGGAGTATATTTGTGAACTAAACAAACAAACAAACAAACAAATCCTGTCCTTTATTAGGTAATAATTCTTTTTAAAATATTTATTTTTTAGTTTTAGGTGGACACAATATCTTTATTTTATTTTTTAATGTGGTGCTGAGAATCGAAAGCAGTGCCTCACACATGCTAAGCAAGCGCACTACCACTTGAGCTTCATCCCCAGCCCCACAGGTAATAATTTTTAAGAGAGAATGACAAATAAAATATATAATATTATCTAACATGATAACATATGAAAATTCTTATAGAAAACAGATAATGAAAACTGGATCTACAGTTTTAGAGAAATTATTTAAATTTTGGTGTGAATATGTGTTATGGTAGCAGTTAGGGGGATCAGGCCTATATTTGATAGGATGGTATTTGAAAAAAACTTTTATGTCTCAGTTTAATACATTGATCCTTTACTGGCTTAAAACAGAGAGGAAAAGTTATTTGTTTCAGCAACAACAACAAAACTTGCTACAGGTGGAAAATACCTAGAGGGAAAGGAAAAAGATCAGAATTTTATTTAATTATATTGTTTCCACCTATTCTATTGGTATTCTTACTTTAAAAAAAATAGTATCCAAAATCAGCTAGAGAACTTCTCAGTGGGCCATCAAGAGTAAATGGGTTAGTCATCATAGCCGGAGTCTCATAACAAGTCAAAAGTATGTGAAAGTCCCCATCTTGCATGTTGTAGTGCTCTCAGCACAGAGAACTAATAATTTGCAAAAATAACATCAGGAACTAAAAGGTGAATGCTTCCCATGGCACTCTGCAGAGAAAATACAATTCTGACTGATCACCACCTCATACTGAGTCATTGATGGTTCTACTCTATATACTATATTTTTTCTAGAACATTCTTCATGTCATGTTATCATTTCTTGAATTAAATATTATAGCAAAAAGATAAAATATGCAATTATTTTTAACTTCATAAAATCCTTACAGTTTGTGCCTAGTAATCTACTTGCAGAAATATATGTATCTAAAATTAAGAAAGAAAAACTGAACATAATGCATTATAGATTCTTATCTAGGATTTCAAATGCAGGTATGTTTAGTCTATAAAAGATAACTAGAAAGAGCATACATATCAATACCCCTTTGTCACAAAAAAAATAAAGATTAACATAATACATAATATTAGTAAAAGTGTTCAAATAAATATTTCCTATTTTTAAGATAAACAAATGTGATTTTTTACATAATAATAAACAGCAGGAAATAGATCTACTATTACTCTTGCACTAAATTGTTAAATCTGTTAAATAATGGTGTGAATTTGGTTCAACTCAGTTTCAACGAAGGAACCCATTTTCACAGTTGAAATTATCCTAATGCAAAACGAAAAGGGAGCAGCTCATCTTGATTCTACAATAAAATTTCACTGTGTCATGGAGAAATAACACTCATGTAGTGTGCTGTTTCCTGTTCATCTGAAGTAGCAGAAAGAATCGAGGATTCAAAGCAAACCTTTGTTGAAGTGATGGAAGTGGCAATTATCAAACACCCAGAAATTTTCTGATGCATTTCATTGAACACATATATTTGAAATAACTGGGTGGTACAGAGAATATATCAAGGAAATGTTACCTTTCTTCTTAAGAATATAAATTATAATATGGAGAATATGCTCAGATTTGTCTGGCTGATATAATAAAATGTAAAATAAAATCATTTTTTGTTTATGTGTACATTTTTGAGGTGTGAATTTTTGTGTGCGTGCATGTGTGTGTGTGTAAGGGGTGTGTGGTTTGGGGTGTAAGAAAGAGAAAGAGAAAGAATATTTCAAATCAATTTTTTTATTGTTACTATTTGTAAATACCACATTATGTAGATATACGGAATAAGTTGCCAGTGGTTTTTTTAGTGGGAAGTAAACCATGAACATACAGTCCATATACCATGTGTCTTTATAGATTGAGAAGTCTATATACAACCAATAGCTTCATATATATACCATATATGCATACAGTCCATATACCATGTGTCTTTATAGATTGAGAAGTCTATATACAACCAATAGCTTCATATAGAATGTTCTTGATTTTACGAAAATGAATCAAACTGATGTCAATGCTTCACCATTAGATTTGGCACTCCTCCAGAAAATTTCTAACCAGATACCTTGCAGGCACACACAATTTATTTAATATAGTACTATGTTTTATTCAATTTCTAATTTGAAGGAATATGCCATTAAAGAATGTATTTATTTGTTTTGAATAAACATAAAGTTGAACACTGGTATCAGTTTCATATTGTATGTGTTACACACTAATTATTTAAACTTTAATATGAAAAACTTTGAATAGCTTTCTAATAATGCAGTTGGAATAAAATATTTTCAAGTATAATTTTTAAATTATACTTCTTAAATTCCTAAAAGAACACACAAGAGAAACTCTTATTTCTATATAACTGTTAGTGAGACTAGAAATTGGAAAAACTTTTTGGTGTATTTGACTCATGTGATAATATGCATGTGCCCAATTCAATGAGTAATGCAACTCAGGAATTTACTCTATAAATAAACTTTCAGAAATACACAAATATGTTAAAGGGTGTTTTGTCATCACTTTTAAGAGTATGGCAAAAAACTATGTAGCCACATAATGTGAGTTAAGTATTACTACATTTCAAGAAAATAACAACAACATTACCCTTAAAAATAAATTATATAATATATATGGATATGTCATGCTGACCTGAGAGCACAGTTGGAGTTTTTAAAAAAATACCTCTCAGAAATCACTTATTCATTTGTTTCTCAAGCTCTTAAAAGGGAACCTCACCAATATCAGTTCTCTAATGAAAGACTCTGGTTATGAAATAGTAATGTAGAAAAAATAGTTCACATTTTCTTTGGGTTTCAGTTAGCTAAAAAAGATTTATTTGGTGGGAATAGAAATAAACTAATTTGGTAGTTTGAAGGTTTTCATTTTAATAACATTTTATAACATGAATCTAATAGTACATTGACAGCTTTTGTGAGCAAACTTCATACATACAAAAAGAAACAAATATAAGCAAGCTATACTGAGTAACCTGGATTAGTTTTATCTTCTTCTCTTAACCAGAATACTGAAAAAGTTTCTAAAGCAATATTTTTCAGACATCACACAACCAGGGAGCATGTGACTGTGACCCTAGTCTGCCGCAGTCTGGCTGGGCACAATTCAGGAGCCACTTGTCAAAAGAAACTAACTTTATTTTTAGAACCACACAAGATAAACAGCTCCTCAGGAAAAAACCCTCAGAGCCCAACTGCCACCACCGGCTTCCCACAAGCCACACACCCCAACAACCTCTTCCTCCCACAATCCTCCTGCTCTTGAGGCCGATTGGCTTGGTCGCATGGGCGGAGCCAAAAAAGTCCCCCAATGAGCAGCTCCGTGGTCTGAAAGGGCAGGGAAACAGCCCAATGAGCATCACCGCAGAGGAGCCAATCAGCTAGATGTTGCTGGGGCCGCTGTGAGCCAATCATCAGCTGGCAGTCTGAAAGTTTGCTGGGGCCCCTTCAGCTCATCAGCTGGCAGTCTGAAAGTTTGCTGGGGCCCCTTCAGCTGTGGCTCTCAACATCTCCCCCTCTCTGTTTAAACAAGAAGCATGTGGCTTAGGGACCGTGTCTGCCTTAGGTTGTCCAATAGTACATATGGTCCTTACCCGTTATTGGATGAGCTGACCTCAAGGCGTCAGCCTCTTGTCTTAGGTTGGTACCATAGTAATTGGATCTTACCCGTCATTGACTACCAGTCCAGTATACAGCCACACCTGTGTAGAGGTCTTCGTACCAGCGGGGGGGTGAGGTTCTTTGCCTCACCTCTGTTGGCCCCCAAATTTTAGCTGAACGATCATGACAAACAGAAGGGAGGAAGATACACCAAGCCAGTTGACGGCTCCTTTTGGAAAAATTGTACCACCGATGACACCATCAGCATGTATATCCCAACACTACCAGAAGTTGCTGCACCAACAGATAGTTCACAATGCATACAAGTGAGTTCACAATGCATATAAGTGATACATAGTCCAGGCAAGTTCTGCAAGCAGTTCAGTGATGGCTATTGCAGAAGCTGTAGATTGGTTTTATCTTTGTCTTCATGCACTGGGATGAAGATAGGAATTCTGACAATAATGGCTAAAGAAAAATTATATAACATTATATAACATTCCAGAAGACACTAAAAGAAAACAATTTTCTTAACAATTTACATTGTCTTCACTGAAGATAGGAATTCTGGCAATAATGGCTAAAGAAAAAATTATGTAACATTCCAGAAGGCACTAAAAGAAAACAATTTTCTTAACAATTTACATTGTCTTCACCGGCACTGGGATGAAGATAGGAATTTTGGCAATAATGGCTAAAGAAAAAATTATGTAACATTCCAGAAGGCATTAAAAGAAAACAATTTTCTTAACAATTTACATTATCTTTAAGAGAATTATTAAATATAATGAAAAGGAAAGGTGAAAGTAAACAAACAGATCTGTTAAAAAGGAAAGGTGAAAGTAAACAAACAGATCTGTTAACCACCTTTTTGTTCACATTTTAAAACAATCTTCAACAGCTGTTTACCCAATTTAAATTAAACCATTTAAATCACATGAATAAAAAAAAGAAATTATTTGGATCCATTTTTTCATGAGCGCTCATCATATATGACATATGGACATACGTACATTCAAACACAAAACACAAGTGTGCACACATAATACATACGACACATAACATAATAGTAAAGGCCTTATAACTTTTTACAGGTGAAATCTCCATTGCAATGTTTAAAAACTCTATAGTCAAAAAATAGAACTGATCAGCAAAACATTAACCTAGGTCTGTATGAGCTCAAAAAAAAAAAAAAATATGGGAAAGGGCAATAATAAAATAGACATTGAAAAAAGCATTCTGGTTCTGTCGCAGATGTTAAGAATAACCAAACTGGAGTTCTGGATATCACATCTTCTTTTTGGTCTGTAGAAATCGCTTTAGTTAATCTGTCTGGAATCCAAATCAGCTGCTGTTCTCCCTGTGGAAACACATAAACAGACCCCCGATTCCAGGCAATCACTGGGTCAGGACCTTAGTTAATCTCTCTGGAATCCAAATCGGCTGCTGTTCTCCCTGTGGAAACACACAAACAGACCCCCGACTCCAGACAATTACTGGGTCAGGACCTTTCCATTGTCCTGTTAGAATATCCTTCCAAAGTACCTTGGGCTTATATACATTTTTTGGACACATATGCCTTTCCGCAGCACTAAGCCCTGATGAATCCAAATTTAAAAAGTTTAGAGTAAAAAGGGTTATTTTAAGTTTATCTTTGGGGAATATATACCCCTTCCCAATTCCTTCTTTTTGCTTTAATAAGTACATTTTAATAGTTTGATGAGCTCTTTCAACTATGCCTTGTCCCTGTGGATTGTATGGGATTCCTGTTATATGAGTAATGCCAAATGATGAGCAAAATTGTTTAAAAGAGGTAGAAGTATAACCAGGGGCATTATCTGTTTTAAACTGTTTTGGAACGCCCACAGTGGCAAAATTTTGTAAGCAATGAGCTATAACATCTTTAGTTTTTTCTCCGGCATGAAGGGAGCCCATCAAAAATCCAGAAGAAGTATCAACTGTAACATGCAAATATTTTAATTTTCCAAATTCTGGCAAGTGTGTGACGTCCATCTGCCAAATATGGTTAGGTATCAATCCTTTAGGATTGACTCCAAGATTAACTTGTGGTAAAAAGGTCACACAATTTTGACGTTGTTTTATTATTTGTCTAGCTTGTTCCTTAGTTATTTTAAAACGCTTTTGTAAAGTATTAGCATTGACATGGAACTTTTTATGAAAATTTATAGCTTCTTCTAGTGTAGAGAAAATATGTATGTCATGTGTAGTTTTATCTGCTAAATCATTGCCCAAACTAAGGGCTCCAGGCAATCCTGTATGTGCCTTGATATGTCCTATAAAGAATGGATCTTTTCTGTCCCAGATTAGACTTTGTATAGTGGAAAGCAAAAAGAAAATAGTAGAGGAAGGGGAAATCCTACCAGCATCTTCAAGGGATACTATAGCATTAACTATATACTGACTATCGGAAAATAAATTAAATACAGAATTTTTAAACATCACAAAAGCCTGTAATACTGCCTTAAGCTCTACCTTTTGAGCTGATTGTTTAGGTACTAAAAATGTAAAATTTTGATCAGGTATAACTATTGCTGCTGTACCATTATTTGATCCATCAGTGAATATATTTGGAGCATTCCCGATAGGTGTTTTTCTTGTCATTTTTGGAAAAATTACAGGATGCGATGACCAAAAAGACAATAAAGGATTAGATGGTAAGTGGTTATCAAATGAAACATTAGATTTGCACATGATTATTGCCCAAGTATTTAACTCATTAGCTAACTCATCAATTTGATTCATGGTATATGGAGTAATAATTTTATTGGGAGAAATTCCAAACACTCCCTTTGCTGCTTTTATTCCTTTGAGTATTAATTGTCCTACAGCCTCAGGATACCTAGTAAGAATAGTGTTAGGAGAATAAGATAAATGTATCCATAATAATGGGCCTTCTTGCCAAAATACTCCTGTAGGAATATTTTTTGTTGGTAGTACAATAAATAATAAAGGCAAACTTATATCAATTCTATCCAAATGCATATTTTCCATATATGTTTCAATGATTTTTAATGCCTTTCTTGCTTCAGGCGTTAACATTCGGGGTGAATTTGGATCTGATGGACCTTTTAGGATATCAAATAAAGGTCCCAACTCTCCTGTTGGTATACCTAGATAAGGCCTTATCCAATTTATGTCTCCTAATAACTTTTGAAAGTCATTAAGTGATTTGAGTTGATCTACTCGTATTTGAATTTTTGGTGGATGGACCATGGTTGAGGATAATAGAACTCCTAAATAATTAATTGGAAAATTTAATTGTACTTTATCTATTGCTATCTCTAGATTATAATTTTTTAATAAGTTTGTAAGTGTGGCATAACAGTCTAGCAATGTGTTTTTAGCTTTGTGTGCTAATAATACATCATCCATATAGTGAAATATTTGTAGTTCAGGATTTTGATTTCTAAGTAGCTGGATTGCTTTGTTAACATAAATTTGACACATAGTTGGGCTGTTAGCCATCCCTTGAGGGAGTACTTTCCATTCATATCTCTGATCAGGACCTTCATGATTCAGTGCAGGGATAGTAAATGCAAAACGTGGACTATCCTCAGGATGAATTGGAATTGAAAAAAAATAATCTTTAATATCTATAACTAAAACATACCAAGTTTTTGGCAAAGCAGACAATTGAGGAATCCCCGATTGAGCAGGTCCCATAATAACCATCTCATTATTAATGGCTCTTAAATCTTGCAATAATCTCCATTTACCAGATTTCTTTTTGATGACAAAAATGGGAGTATTATGGGGAGATACAGAAGGTTGTATATGTCCTTCTGCTAATTGTTGTTTGACCAGATCATGGGCTGCTAGTATCTTTTCTTTAGTCAGGGGCCACTGAGGAACCCATACTGGTCTTTCTGATTTCCAAGTAATTTTTATTGTCTCAGTGGCCCTTTCTGAAAATCCAACCCATGTCTGTCTGTTCCTTGATCTATTTGTATTGGTGCTGCTATACCTTGTTCTTGTTTTCCTAATCTTTTTCCTTTCCTAAAACCTTGTCTAGTCATAATAGTAGGTGCATTTTGGTTGATGTTATTTGTTAATGTCAAACCTAATTGATCTAGGACATCTTGTCCCCATAAATTTATAGGAAGATGATCCAATACATATGGCTGTATAGTTCCTTCACATCCTTCAGGATCCTTCCAATCTAATACCATTGCACTTCTATGGGGATTAGTCGCCACTCCTAGGCCTCGAAGCATTTGAGTGGCTTGTTGTAATGGCCAATGTTTTGGCCATTCTTGAAGAGAGATGATGCTAAGGTCTGCACCTGTATCCAGTAGCCCATTAAATTCATGTCCTTGAATATTTAGTTTTAGCATGGGGCGAGAATCTAAATTTAAAGACAGCATAGCCCAATCTACACCTGTGGAGCCTAATCCCTTGGAACCTCTTTCTATAGCACGACTGGAAAATTTATCATGTAGGCTTGGTATTATTAGTAACTGTGCTATTCTATCTCCTGGTGAAATTACTGATATACCATTTGGAGAACTGGCTATAATTTTTATTTCACCTTCATAATTGGGATCAATTACCCCAGGACTTATCATAAGTCCTTTTAGAGTAGAAGAGCTGCGTCCCAATAATAAGCCTACTGTTCCTTTGGGAAGAGGTCCTTTCACCCCTGTGGGAATGATTTGAACTCCCATCTCTGGAATTAGTACTGATCTGGCAGAGGTGCAGATGTCCAACCCTGCGCTCCCTCTGGTTTTTCTGATGAGGGATCTGATGGACAATGTGTCCTGGGCACTACCCTGATGGGGTTGCTGGGTTCCTCCAGTGCTCCGTATATTTGTGGTTTTGGGCCCCGGAGCATTGGGCCCCCCTGTCCATTTTTTGGCAATGGAGCCCAATGCCTTTCTCCACGATATCGTGGATAAACACTTGGTCCTTGTTTGTTTTTTGATAATGGAGTACCCTCTATGGTGGTTTGAGAACGGCATTCATTAGCCCAATGTCTCCCTCTACGGCATCGTGGGCAAATACCCGGTATTCTACTCCTTTGATACCTAGTTTTGTTAAACCCTCCTCCTATGGGGCAATTCCTTTTAAAATGTCCTGTTTGTTCACAATTATAGCATGTTCTTGGCCTGGAATCTAAAGCCTGTTTTACTGCAGCTGCCACAATTTGCCCTTGTTCATTAATGTCTCTGGCATCTAAAGCCTGTTTTACTGCAGCTGCCACAATTTTCCCTTGTTCATTAATGTCTCTGGCATCTAAAGCCTGTTTTACTGCAGCTGCCATGACTTGCTCTTGTTCATTAATGTCTCTACATAATTTAATATATGTGTTTAAATCTTCATGTTTCCATGGTCTAATGATATCTCTGCACCAACGATTCGCTTGGTCATAAGCCAGTTGTTTTATTAATGGCATTGCTTGTTCTGTATTCCCAAAAACTCTGGTAGCTGTTTGAATAAGCCTATCTACAAATTCAGCATAAGATTCATTAGTTCCTTGTATTATCTTAGATAATTGACCTTGTAAACCTCCATGTCCTTGTAAAGTCTTCCATGCCTTAACTGCATCTACAGCAATTTGTAAATATACACCAGGATCATATGCAATTTGTTGCTGCTGATCCTCATAAGGTCCCTTTCCTAACAACATATCTAGATTTCTCTGAGGATAACCAGCTGCTGCATTTCGCCTAGCCGTCTCCTTGCAAAATTCCTCATTGGCATTCCATAACAGGTATTGTCCTCCATTTAGCACAGCTTTACACATATTAGCCCAATCTGCTGGCGTCATGTTCAAGTTGGTAATGGATTCGACCAAGCTTACAGTGAAGGGTGCTTGAGGACCATAGGTTGTTACAGCCTCTTTTAGCTGCTTCACTGTTTTGAAATTTAAATTATGGTAAATTCGCTGCCCTCCTACCTCAAATACAGGGCATGTTAATACTTGAGATCCTGTCGCAGGATCTGAACTATCCACTGCGGGGGTTGGGGGCCTCTCAGCATATGAAGGTGGCCTTGTCAGTTGGACACTTACGTCCTCTGGTGATAGAAAGGTGTTAGTAGCAGTCTCCTGTAGAGGTGGTGCTGTTGGTTGGACACTTAAGCCCTCTGGTGATAGAAAGGTTTTAGTAGCAGTCTCCTTTTGTAACTTTCCCCCTGATGGCTTTTTCTGCTCTAAACTTTCTTTCTCTGTCTGATTAGCTCGAAAGACCTTCTCTTTTACTTGAATCTTTTCCTCTTTCTGACTAACTTGAGAGACCTCCTCATTTACTTGAATCAATATGTCTTCTCCTTCCTCTACCTTTGTCTGAATTGAAGGTTTTGGACTAAGAAAACCAGATACCAATGCCCACAATGCCAATGTGCCAGCTGGCAGAGTTCCTGGGCTGTTCTTTTCTATTCTTTTTAAATCTTCACCATGATGGTTCCATTGTGATATATTTAACAACTCCTCCTTAAAAAGCCATGGGCTACATTTTTGCATTGTATCAACGTATGCCCTGACTGCTCTTGATTTTACTGGGATGCCTTCTTCCTCTAACAATTTACTTAACACTCTTTCAGTTTGTTTTTTACTAATTTCTGATCCCGTATTTCTACTATAATACAACCCAACAAGATGACGCCAAACAAAACCGAGACAGAATGAAATAAAAATGGAACAACAAAAATTCATTATAGCCTTTCTATCCTCCTGACATGTGCATCCGTCCTTTCTCCCTATCTGTTCCTCAGACGTAAATAGTTTTTCCTCAGAAGTGAGCGGTTTTTCTTCCGTCTCACTCATCTCCAGGGACAGGCAACTTAAAACAAAAATGAAGCAAAACAAAAGAGGAATCTTAAAATGGCTCCCCATCCTCTCACCCTGCCCTCAGGGGCGAGCGGTTTACTTACCCTCAGTCGCTCCCCGTGCGAGCCACCAAATGCCGCAGTCTGGCTGGGCACAATTCAGGAGCCACTTGTCAAAAGAAACTAACTTTATTTTTAGAACCACACAAGATAAACAAAACAGCTCCTCAGGAAAAAACCCTCAGAGCCCAACTGCCACCACCGGCTTCCCACAAGCCACACACCCCAACAACCTCTTCCTCCCACAATCCTCTTGCTCTTGAGGCCGATTGGCTGGGTCGCATGGGCGGAGCCAAAAAAGTCCCCCAATGAGCAGCTCTGTGGTCTGAAAGGGCAGGGAAACAGCCCAATGAGCATCACCGCAGAGGAGCCAATCAGCTAGATGTTGCTGGGGCCGCTGTGAGCCAATCATCAGCTGGCAGTCTGAAAGTTTGCTGGGGCCCCTTCAGCTCATCAGCTGGCAGTCTGAAAGTTTGCTGGAGCCCCTTCGGCTGTGGCTCTCAACACTAGTCAACATGTTTTGATTCATCAGTCACCTAACTTTATATAACATATTTATATTAATTTGCAATGCATTTCATTATATATATTTTATTTGTGAGCAAATAACAAATAAATGTAGAACATATTTCATAATTGTTTTTGTAAACAATGAGTAATTGGTCATGCTAAAAGATGACAATTTTTTCCTAAATTCAGCATTTTATCATGCATCAAACATTTCAGAACATAAAAATTGCTTTATTTTATTGATAAAGAGTGCACTATGTTTTTATTTTTCTCCCAAAGGTAACCACAATTGTTCTGCTGAAAAAAAGTAAAATTAGTCCTGCAATTTTTGTCTCTTCATGTTGGCAACAATTTATTTGTTGCTTAATATTGTATCTTGGGAAATCTTTACATTGACTACAATTTGTAAGAATTCATGAAGACATAGGTAAAATAATAATGAAGCTGATGTAAATCAAATTCATTGTGCTTTTTTTTCTAATAACTTTTAAATGCCAATATATTGATATTTTAAATATCTCCAGAGCAATCCTTAACATTTGATGAATCTCAAAATTTTAATGATATTGGATTTTATTTAAGCTTAATAATAATATTGGAATAAAAAAATCTGGACTTTATTGTTGCTAACTTCTTTTTTTAATTTAAATTGTTCAAAATTCAATGCTGTATTTATATCACGTTTTCTTACTCCTGAACTCAACACCAGAATGTGCCTATGGAACATTCATATGTACTGTGGTATAAAATAACTATTAAAGATTATTTTGCATCGTTATGATATGAACTATAGAATATAGCTATTTCTAACCCTGGAGATGATAAATGACAAATGTGTGGCTTATGTATAAAAAGTCTAATCACATTAATTTTCTATATGGACACTATTTTATATAAT
Source organism: Callospermophilus lateralis (assembly GCF_048772815.1). NCBI lineage: Eukaryota > Metazoa > Chordata > Mammalia > Rodentia > Sciuridae > Callospermophilus > Callospermophilus lateralis. The sequence continues at coordinate 91,954,322 of NC_135316.1, read as the reverse complement.
AAAATTCAATGTCAGTGCTGCCCTTGCTAGTTATATAGAGAAATACAAGGGCTATAATTAGCAATGAGTTTATTTTCTAGCATACTAGGCAGAAATGTAGCCCCCCATAGGAAGATAAAAATGGAAAAGCAAATTAAAATGGATTGGAGCCAGGACATTGCAAGATCAATATCTGGCACTTGTAGACCTGCTTAGCAAAAGTTCTATAGCTACTCAGCAATCTTATTACTCCAACCAAATGAACAATTGCAACCTATGCATATTTGCTGAGAAGATAGAATAAAATCAGGAAAAAAGACTAACTCAAAAATTATTTCCTTTAACTTATATAGAAACAACTTTTCTAAAAGACATATTAGATATCCTCGAAATTTTATCAAATTATAAATATTTCCCCAATTTATTGTTTGTACATATTCAAAAAGGGATTTTTGCTTTCTGAAAACTTATTCCACTCCTGTCCGATTATGTTGCAGTTGTAGGTGGGGATGTTACTGTCCTCAGCATCAATAGTGGCCCTGGTTAGCCAATGAAGATTATATGATATCTCATCTCATTTTGCACGGTTTTCATTTCATCTCTGCACAAGATATACAACTAAAAATTTCTGTGCACATAATTCTCCTTACCACAGCAAAGGATACAGGGTTATGTATGAACACAGAACCCATGAACTCATACTGCCATTATCTTTTTAATTTACAGATAAGTATACATCGATGTATATGTCATGTAGAACATACAGTTTAAAATACACAGACTTTGTGGAATGGAATTTTCTCGCCAATTAACATATGCATTACATTCCATACTTGTCATTTTTATACGGTAGTGAGAACATCTAAAATGTATATTTTAGAGATTTTCAAGAATACTTTTTTAAATATAGTCACCATATTCAACTATGTAACTCTTAATTGTCATATCAAACTGAAATTGTTTTGTTCTATCACCAATATTTCCCCAACTTTTCCTACACCTCTAACCCTAGTAATCATCATTCTCCTCTTTGCTTCTATGGTATTGACTCTTATAAATCACACACATAAGTCAGATCATGTAGTGTTTTCCCGTCTATCCCCACTTTGATTCACTTAATAACAATGTCCTTCCTCTCAATTCATCCATCTCATTGCATTCTGTCATAGGGATGACAGAATTCACTTCATTATAAGGTAAAGAGTATATGTCTGTGCGTGTGAAAGTGTGTGTGTGTGTGTGTGTGTGTGTGTGTGTGTGTGTGTTACATTTTCCTTATCTATTCATCCATTGATGGACATAAGCTGATTCTGTATTTTGGCAACTGGGACCAATTCTGCTAGGGACATGATGTACAGACATCTCTTCAACATTCAAACTTCATTTCCTGTGTATATATACCCACTAGTGAGATTGCTGGATCATATGGTAGTTCTATTTTTAATTTGTTGAGGAACCTCTATGCTATTTTCCATAGTAGCTGTACTAATTTACTTTCCCACTAAAAGTGTTCAAGATTGCCTTTTCTCCCCATCCTCACCAACATCTGTTATCTTTTGTCTTTTTGATAATAAAAATACAACAAAATTTTAATGAAAAAAATCTCCCCCCCACTTTATGGATAGTTATGAGGAAGTATATTTCTGTAATTTAACTCAGAGGAAAACAGTAAAGGGAGGTGATGAAATGGAGAATTTGGCAATATCACCGACTGGCTGGATAAAGCCTAGTTTGTATTTCTCTACTTCTGAACTTGTCAATCATACTTGTAAGAAAATCATTCTGGACACTTGAGGAATATTTCTGGGATCCATCAACTTTTTGCAGATTCACTGAATATTGGAAAATGGTTGCAGAAATTTCTGTAACCTCTACCTTTTCAGACTGAATTATCTTACATATTCCATTAGTTTATTATTTATCTCTCTTAAGCATTTGGAGCTGCTTTTAAACCTTAGAGCTATACACTGCTAAGGTATAGCCACCTGTGCTACCTATGGCTATTGATATTCTATCAGTAATTTCACTTCAGGTGGTACTTCTATAGTAGTTAACCAAATAGAAATAACTCCTTGCTCTACTCTGATAGATGTTTGGACTCATTCTCATATTTGCTATTATGAGTCTTGTCACAGTTCTAAAATATTTTCAGATCTCAGATTAACATTTTAGCCTATCTTTCCTTCTTCTGCTCTATACTTAACAATAATTCTTATACTAATTAAAGGGGCAGAAGTAAATGTTGAAATTCAAAAAAAGAGTGTCAGGGGATATTTTCCTCAAAACAAATGTGGATGTGGCATATGGCATAAGAAAAAAATAATTGTGGTGTAGACTTTTCAGAACCCCACATAAATCTACCAATTTCCTTATTTCAAGGCCAGGCCGTGAGTTCTGGCATTATCTATATGAAAAGTTCATCAAGGCATCCATGAAAAATTAGATACAAATTTTTGCAATGCTGAACTAAGGTTTACAAAAGCACATTTTGACAAGAGTTACAATTAATTACTTTCTGAATTTCAGAGTCTGGATCGATGTCTCCAAACTTAGAAAAACTGGACCAAAGAAAGGAAAATTATAGAGAGACAAGATATTTAGACATAATGGAAGGTCTTCAAAATGGAGGTTTCCCATCCAGAACAATTTCTGGTGTGTGTGTGTGTGTGTGACTGAGAAAGAGAGAAGCATAGAGAAAGAGAGAGATTTATAGAAAGAAGCAGAAGAAGATGAGCCAGAGAGAGAAAAAGAGGAAATATAAGTTTGGCAGTCCATTTAAGTAAATAGAAGGGGCTATGTCTCAATCTTCTAGTGAACTGAAAGAGGAGGAATGTCAGACAGTGAACCACAGTCCTTTACCCAGCATCAAAAGAGGAACAGCAGGTCTGGGGTTGTAGCTCATGGCAGACCGCTTGCCTAGGATGTATGAGGCACTGGGTTCAATTCTCAGCACCACATATAAATAAATGAATAAAATAAAGGTTCGTCAACACATAAAAACATTTTTAAAAATAGAGGAACAGCAGTAAACATTATTAGGCATTATAGTTCAGAGGGACTCAGATATTTTTCCTCTGAGATTAAATGCACAGAAGAGCATCTCTATGAGGAATATGGAAGAATTTATTGATGACCTAAAGATACAAAACTCATGTATACATTTTCACTCAGAAGAGTATATGGAAAACACTACATAAAACAAATTTCAGCAATTTTCTGAGTCTTCAACTACTTCTACCCTTCCACAATAATATGCACCTTTCAGTTAACACCTTTTGATATATATTATTTAAGCAAAAGGAAAGGGTGCAGAATACTCAGTTCTCATGTTGTGCTATACTAAACAGAGGATAGAAATAAAAATTAAAAAGATGAAAAATAAATGTCAATATTCCAGAATTCTGAAAACAAGTGGGCATTTGCTATGACATCACAAGTATGTTATTTGCTCAGATGAGACTAAATCTAATGAGTGACTGTGAAGAAGATTAATATGCAGTTGGCATCATAATCTGATTTTCTACAAGATGCTGAGCAAAATTTCTATGGATGGACTTTAAAAATTTCATCATATTATCACAGCCATTTTTCCCTCTCGCATGCAAATAAATGCAATTAATGAATTTTTACTATTGCTGTTTTAGTCCAATTCTAACCTTTGTGGTCATTAACCACAGTAAAAACTTTCTTATGATTATAAAATAAAAAAAATATTAATTCATGATAGATTGTTCTGAGAGTCATGTCAAAATTCCAATATTTATGATATACCACTGGAGATGGTAGATGTTTGCTCCTTAGTCCAACCTGCAATTAGATAAATAAGTTACAACTGGCTTTCTTCAGTACTGACTTAATATTTCTGATCCAAATGCAGTATAAATGGGTCACCTTCTTGTTAGCAAATTCCTCTGTGCCAACTGTGTTCCTCTAAAATGAGTACAGGTGTGGGGGAAGTCAAATCAAGTGACTCTACCAAGGAAAAGATCTGAAAGTATATGGGTTACCTGAACAATGTTTAAATTGTTTTTGTTACAAAATTAGCTATAGAAAAACTTTCAGCTGGTACAATTCTCCTACACCCATATCATATCTTACTTTCAAAATTTTAGAAGACTAAGATTTGTCTAAAAAAGAAAAACAGTCATCTGTTCCATCGAACATAGTTTTGGATGGCATTTCTAAGAAACTGTTAAGATTTAGAGGCATTTGGAAGCTATTGGAGAGCTACAGGCAAGTGAGAAACTGACAAGTTGAGGGGCTGGGGAGCCAATGGGAAGACAATGTAGCTCAGGTAGAAAACCAAAAACAGCATAGTACCAGAGAGCAGGCATTCAAGATGAGGCTTACAGAGTTCTAATCCCTGCTCTGTCACCTGCTATGTCCCCTGGTGTCGGTCATTTTCACACTCCTTAATCATCGTCATGTGGCATGAAAATAACTACCTCTTACACTGTTTTGTAATGAATTGTGTGATAAATATGCAGAGCATTTATGGCTACTTGATTATCACACAAAAATGTGTAAAAATATTTATTACTAATATTTAAGATAACAGGAATCAAAATCAGGTAAATGTTTATATTTGGCTTTACAATGCACTAGGAGTATATACCCATACCATCAAAGTAATCTTTCCAATGCCTATTTTCCAATTTATCTAAATAACCATATACTAGATATTTTCATTGCCTGCAGCTTGAATATAAATTTTGCATATGTCATGAAAATTGCACATAATGAGAAATACTCTGAAATATTCACATTTCTCTTGATGTTCTCTACATATATGTCAATATTCAAATTGCACTTTCTGCCTTTCCATATTAAGCTGAGTGCTTTAAAAATTATTAATCATTAGCTGAGTATTTTGTTGCATAGAATTACACCATGAAACTGCAAAGTATTTCTTAAACACTGTAATTGTAAACTGTCTTTTGAGAAGAGATATTTAAATTTAAATTAAGTGTTGACATTAACAGATTCTATTTCCTAAATATACCTATTGTAAATAATTTTGGGAAAGACTGGACAATAAAAATCCAAAAAGTTTGTGTTCACTGAGTCTTCATGGCTGTGCCTGATTTTCAGTACGTACTCAAGCATATGTGAGGGGGAAAAAAATTAAAGGACAGAAGATGTAAATAAAGAAAAAAAGAAGTATTTGAACTGCATACACTTAAAAAATTCCAGAAGAAAACATGAATCATAGATCACTATTTTGAGCAATGAAAATCTCACCAAAATTGGATTAATTTGGTTAATTTGCAAAGAGTAATAGGTTCATTTGACATCAAGTTCAAACTATAATGTTTGATTAAATTTATTTCAGGTTGTGTAAGCAAACAAAGGACTGTGAATGCAACTTACTGATAGAGGGTTTGCCCTGCAGGCATGAAGCCCTGGGTTTCATGTCCAGCAACACATACACCCTCCCCCCACCCTCAACACACACACACACACACACACACACACACACACACATTAAAAAAAATAGAAGATGGAGAAGGAGAAGGAGGAAGAAAAAGTACAGCACCAATGGTGGGTTTTCTTTAAGCATATCAGTATTTAAATGCACCATAGTTATAACGAATAAAAAAGGTTGCCTATAAAAACCAAGGTAATAAACATTTACAAAATTATTGAAGATTGGCTTTTCATTTTTTGGTGTCAGGTGCTGGAAATTGAATCGAGGGCCTTGCTGGCTTTTCTATTTGTACAATGAATCTTTCTCTAATAAATTGTACAGAGTGTGAAAATTATAAACATTTATTTAATGAAGATACTATTAACTTGGTAGTTGCATAGTAACATTCATTAAGACATCCACTAGGTGTTGATAACTCATTTTCAATGTGTATATTGTATACATGAGTATAAACTTAAAAGTGCAAACATGTATTATCCCAAAAAAGACTACCATCCTTTCCCTTCATCTCATTTCTGTCACCTAAAAAAATATACTTTGTTCCAGGCTGCTTGTTAACACATTTGACAGTGTTCTTTCCCATCTCATCCTGTCACCCTCTTGAGTAACTGCAACAGGCTGGTGTACGATCCTCTCAACTTCCTAGACACTCAAATTCTTTTTATACTCACCCAAAATAAATTGTTCTTCAATTTATATAAGCTATCCATGCCTGTGATTTCTTGGACCTTATTACCAACTACATTTGCTTTATGTCCATAATAATTAATTCACACATCTATTGTATTAATTTTGTGTGAAAATACCACTTTGAAAGTTCTATCACAAAATAATTTGCACTCTCTCAGATTAATTATTTTAAACATGACCAAATATTGTGCAATCTCTGTTTTTTAAAGAAAAAAAAACTTACAAAATCATCTTATGTAATTTTCAAAATTCCATGCAGAAACTACATATTATGCCCATCTATACCCATCACAACCATTTCCAACTTTACCAATGTATTCCTTTGGGCTATGTGCAATGAAAACTTAAGGAATGACCCTGAACACAACAGCTAAATACTCTCTCCATGGTTTTTATAATGCAACACCATTAAGGCTTATTTTTTTTTTGCTCTCAGGCAGTTTTTTCTTACTCCTTTATGTAAACTAAACTGATCATTAAATGATGCAGGTCTTGATGTTCTAACCTAGGTACTCTTTTTTCTTTTCTTTTTTTCTCATGTGTTATGAGATCTTTTAGGGATCTTTTTACTTGCCACAATCTGCATCATCCCCACAGTTTTATTGAATTTACTGATAGACATTTAAAATTAATATGTTTATCATGAATATGTGTTAAGGAGACTTTCTCCTGGTCAACGCCATGTGAGTCCTTGGACTGATGGTCAGGTGCCCTACACAGGTGCACTACTTTTCTGTTACTTGTGCACACACCTTAGGCATTGGAGGTTTTGTTTGTTTGACATTCTGTACCCTGCCCTACTGCTATACATGTTATATTGATAAAATGTAACATGTTTGTTTAAACTTACATTGATTTTTAAATCAACACTGATTTTGAACAGAGCTGCCCTCTCAAGCTTCAACTTAATTTATATTGATTTTGTTTGACTTTGTGATGTACAGCAACCTCTATGCTTCCTGTTACAGGCTAAAGACAAAATGTCTTTAATATGATATTGTAATTTATAATGCAATTACAAATAATTTTTACTTCCCAAATTAATTCTTACCATTATGTAAAATTACATTTCAGATAATTTCAAAATATTTATAAGTGTTTTTATTCCATTATGGCTGCTGTACTTCAATAAGGAGCCTGGCAGTCTGGCATTTAAAAAAAATAGGGACTACACACTAATCCTAAGAAATTATAGGATAAATTTAAACCTTATTCAAGAAATATGTTTTTGGAAATATCATTTTTGAAGAGCCAATTCCTAATTGAAAAATTTAAAAGTATCATGTAAAACATATGTCTTCACTATCCATGCACTTAAAAAATCCATATCCAGTTTTATAAACAGTTTTGCATCTACTGCTTAACATTCCTGGAACTACCTATATGAAGAGATGAACCAAGGATATGTTGCTGTTGAAAATAATAATTATATCATTTCAATACATATTATTTACAAAATACTTGCTACATGTGAGACAATTTGTTATTTCTAGAATGATTAGTTAAATTAAAATGAGTTTACAGTTCAAACTCTAAAAGATTAAGTCTGCAACAGAACTTGAATGATGCAGCCAGGGTCATAAAAAGAGTATCTGTAAAGTGCAGTGTTCAGCAGCCACAAGCAGAATGCTATAAAAGGGAATAATCCCATTTCAATAGGATAATTGTGTTTTTTTCACTATTGAGTTGTAAGAGTTTCTTACAAATTTTCTATAGTAACCCTTGCAAATTTTGTGGTTTCAAAATAGTTTCTTCTATGATGTAGGTGGTTCTCAGTATATTAATTGTTTTCTGTGCAGTAATGTTATAGTTTGATATCACCCTTTTGACTATTTTTGCTTTCCTTTTCTTATACTTTTGATGTCATATCCAAGAAATTGTTCCCAAGAGCAATATCACAAAGTCATTTCCATGTTTTCCAACAGGTTTATGAAAAGACTCTTGACATTATGGATCATCAGGAAAATGCAAATCAAGGCCACAATGATATATTACCTCACACATGTTAGAATAGTTACAACAATAATACAAGGCAATATGTACTGACCATAATGTGAAAAATAGAAACCACTGTACACTGTCTGTGGGAATTTTATAATATAGTGAGCTGCTATGAGAAAAATCATGGAGGTTTCTCAAACAAATAAAAATGAAACTACCTTATTATTCAGGAGCACCACTGTGTACAATTTTCCAAGATCATAAAGAAAAATTGTCACTCTCATGTCGATTGCACCACTATTCACAATTTCCAAGATGCAGAAACAATAAATGTGCATTGATAAATTAATACTTGAAGGAAAAGTAACATATACATACAAAAAATATTATTCAGTAATAACAAAGAAAAAATTATTCCTCCAGCTCAAATACTAAAATTTGAACAATACAGAGAAGGTTACCATGGTGTGTGCAAGAATAATAAACATATTTGTGAAGCATTCTATATTTTTAGACTATTAGTGAAGAGGGGGAGAGAGGAGAGGAGGCTAAGGGGACACATGGGGAGGGAAATTGATGAAATTATGTTATATGTATTTATGGATATGCTACAATTGAACCCACTAGTCTATACAGTTACTATGCACCAACCTTACAAAAATGAAGAAAATCTTGCCATATACAACAACATGGATGAAACTTGAATACATTATTTAAATAAACTAAGCCTTTCACAGGACAAATACTGCATGGTCTCCTAGATGAGATATCTAATACAGTCAAACTCACAGAAGCAGTTAGTATAATGGTGGTTGTAAGAGCTAGAGGGGAAGGGACAAGGAAAGATTAGAGATTTACTAATCAATGGGCATATTGTCAGTTATGCAAGATAACAAATTCTAGTTATGCAAGATAACAAAATCTTGCCACGTTATAAATTTTAATTATAGAAAAAAGAGATCAAAATAATTCTTTTTTATTATCACTATCACTGTGATGGCAGCAAATATTTTTAATGAGGACCTGTATTAACCAAGTACCTTTAACTCCATTTTAATTTAATACCTATTACAAAAATTTACCATAGTTAATGATATGCTTACTTTATGAACAATGACACTAAATCTTTGCATAGTTACAGAGTATACATTTGAATTAAAAATCTGTCTAATCTAATTCTAAGATGAACTTTATTCCACTAAATACACTGCATTCCCTTTAGGTCTTAACTATTTATAGATAGTATATTAAGTATTTCAAAGTTATTATATTACTATTTCATGAAGCACAAAGCTCCTGTAATATCCAACATCTTTCTTTGATAAATGCTCTAGAGATTTCTAATGCTACTAGGATAATGGAGGTACATTTTTGATAACTGAAGAAATGAGAAAGATATAAGAGGCAATCTTATTGTTTGAGTTAATTACCAAGCAACTTTGAATAAAATTTATAAAATTTATGTAGAAGTCCAAAATCAAGACAAGAAAGAATCACATATTTAGTTATGTGCAGTGGGGCACACTTGTAGTCCCAGTGACTTGGAAGGCTGAATCAGGAGGATTTCAAGTTCAAGGCTAGTCTTACACATTTAGCAAGATCCTGTGAAGGAAGGAAGGAAGGAAGAAAGAAAGGGAGGGAGGGAAGGAGGGAGGGGATATAGCTCATGGTAGACTGCCCCTGCATTAAATCACCAGTATACCCAAACACAATTACACATTTAGAATTTTTTATTAGCAAGAAAATATTTTGTACTTTTAAGAGTTAGGGCATGTAATTGAGAAAAATACCTGTGATTCCATTTTGTTTTCATCATTGCATATTTACTTCCATAAATGTTCAACTTTAGAGTCAAGCTGTTTTTATAGAAGTAGCATTTAAAAATGTTTGGGGATCTGGGAGTTTAGCTCAGTGATAGAGCACTTGCCTTGCATGTATGAGGTCATGGGTTGAATTCCCATTACTGCAAAAAGAGGAGGGAAGGAAGGAAAGAAACTATCCTCTAAGTTCATCAATTCTAGTCTTTCTACCCTTAACTAAAGACGTCATCTTCAATCTATTTTTAAAAGGTTTCTATGAGGTAAAGTGCTGTTCTCTTAAGGTAGATACTATGAATCATTCAGGAATCAGAGTTTTTCTGTACTTTTTGCCTCTGTAACTTCATTTTTTTTTGCCATTTCAATTATGAGTACATTCACATTTAGAATAAAGATCCTAGCTTGTAAGGATTGTATTGCTGCAATACAATATCTTTGAAAAGTGGTTCCTGGGATAGAATAAAGAACTGGAGAAACTGAACTTACATAGCAAAAACATGAAATCAGGAATGATTTTTGTCCTTTTTTTCCCTTTTTTAAATTAAATAAATTTAATATAATTTCAAACATCATAATTTGAAATATCATGTGATGCTTTGACATATGAATACATTATATATTGTTACAATCCAGACAAACACATCTGTCACCTCAAATATTTGCCATTTCTTTTTGGTGAAAATGTTACCATTTCTTTTACCTTTCTGGAAATACAGAGCACCTGATTATCTTTTGTCATCCTACTGGGCAACAGAACACCAGAATTTTCTTTTTCTCTTCTCTAACTGTAATCTTATATCCTTTTTAACATATGAATTCGAATATTAGTAATGCAATCCACTACTGTCATGTAAGTAAAAAATAAATAAATAATTTTTTTAAAAGAATAAAAAAAAAGGAATATTAGCCAGATTAGATGATGTATTAATTAGGATTCACCAGAAGAATGAGATCAATAGAAAGTACGTATAATTATAACACGGAGATTATTAGTTGGCTTACAGGATCATAGGATGGGTAGCTCCACGATGACTGACTGTAGGCTGGAGGGCAGGGGAAATCAGTAGCCACTCAGTTCAAGAAGCTGGAAGCCTGTTAACAACAGGAACCAATTATCCTCCCACTTCAGGATGTGAGCAGAAGGAGCCCCTGTACACTCCCTGTTCCAAGCCCTCATTCAAAAGCTGCAGAATCTGGAGTCTGACTTCCACAGCTGATGTCAAGAAAAACAAAACAGAAACAGAGCAACCCCCCCCCACCCCCAATCAAGAAGATCCTGTGTGAACCTGCTGTTGGTGCTAAGGTGCTAGGATCTATGGCGCCTTCACATTAGTGCGCATGCTCGCGGGCAGCGCGCATGCCCCTTGAATCCATCCGGGTGCTCAGTCTATTGGACGGTGCCATCCTCAATCAGGGTGGTCGGCCCTTCACAGTGCGGTGACCTATGTGTCAGTCTTCTCTGGAAACATCCTGAGGGACGCCCAGATATAGGGACTACAAATTTAGTACACATCTCTCAGTCCAGTCTGATTGACAATCAAGACTAATAATCACAGAGTAAGTGATACTAAAATATTTTAATTATAGGAGTTATTATTTTTCTATTTTACATATATCCTCGATATCTATCCTAAATGATAGTTTGTTGCCATCTATGGATACATGTTTTACATATAATAACCTTGCATTTTTCATAGATTACAAATTATAGTAGACAGTAAAAATATTTAATAGTAATCCTATAATGATTTTTTTCATAATTTTAATGGTTAAAATAATTATCAAATCTTTATTGTAACCAGTGTTTAAAATTTCTCCATTATAAAATTATGAAGTATTTTGGATTAAATAATCATGTATACTAAATGATTAAGTAATTGTTTATATTTACTCGACAGAAAAATCATTGACTGTTTATGAAGGTATTTTGAAAAATAAATACTGTAGCAATCCCTGGAAATGGATATTAAATTGGAGAATATATAAATATAAAAAGGTATATTTGTGTGAAATATATTTTCAATAAAAAATGTTGATAATATTTTTCTGTTTGGATTGGTATAATCAATGCATTTAATTAGTATCAGACCCCAGAGTTTCTGTACTAATATTGAGTCCAAACTCTTTATAGAGATTGTCATAATAAAACAAAATGAGAAATTACTTAAAATGTTGAAATAGTCAAAATAGATTATATTTAAATGATTTATTCTATTGTTATTTTAAATTTAACAATTCTTATATACCACAAAATGGAATTCATTATATTGTACAGATATTAAATTGCATATATGTCCATTTTTCAGTCAACTCATTCCTCACAAACATTGTCTGTTACTTGCGTTTGGAGATATAGCATTTGTTAAATATTTTTGTGAGTTCTACCTAAGGTTTTGTTTTGTTTTGTTTCTTATGAAAATAGAAAGCAGCTGTTAATAGTCCTTTCGGTTCCTTTCTTTCCTTTGTACCTTGACATATAAAATCATGCATATTTACCACGTACAATATGATTTTTTGAAATATATCTGCATTGTGAAATGACCACATCCGGCAAATTGGCATATACATTACATCAGTTAGTTTTCACTTATGTTGTGAAAACATTAACATTCACTCTCCTAGCACATTTCAATAGTACAATGTATCATTACCTAGAGCCACCATATACAATAGATCCCTGGAACGTATTTCTCCTTTGACCAACATTTATCAACTCCATGCCATCAACCACCCACTCCACTCCATTCCCTACCTCTGGAGATCAACAATTTCTGACTTCACAAATGAAGGAGATCATGCAGTATTTATTATCTTAACATTGGTTGGATATATTATATACTCTTTTGTACTGCTAAATTTTTATTCCCTGAACCCTAGTTGGAATCTCCTATTTAAGACTAGACACTGTCTAATTTGTCTTTTTATTCTAAATGTTAGTTTGTCAATAATGAATGTCTTACACATTCTTGCAGGATAAATGACATAAATCTTGTTCATTTTGTATATTTATTTATATACAATGATTAAAGACAAAAGATATGGTGTCAAGAAATAGATGGCCCAATAATAAATATAAATCAAAAAGTAATTAAGGTAAATCTTAAATTATGTCTTATTTGGAAGTATATAATTAAGAAAGGCAAAATATATCAGTGCATGGTAACAATTTTTACCCAAGAATTATAGGAAAGATTTGTGGTTGTTGTTGTTTTGTTACTGTTGTTGTTTTCCAGAAGCACCACACTTTAAGTAGTAAGCTTGTGATTTTAGGGCTAGTTTCCTATTCTCTGGCATATTTCACAAGTTAACTTGAAAAAAAAATGTATTGTCCTGATTATAAAATATTTTGGAACTTTCACCTTTATTCATAAGGTCATACCTGAATATATTTAATTAAATGTGTGTGATTATGCTTAATAATATGTATCTGATTACTGAATGAATGCTTATTCGTTGAAGAGTCAGAAATTGATGTGTGTGGAGCCTTAATTTAAGAAAACAGAAACACTGTTAAGTATTTGAAAGAGAGAGACTTAACACAGAGGCTGAGGCTAATTCTTTGGAAGGGCAGAATGAGCAAAGGAAAAATTAAAATTCCTCTGGAACAGACTGTAGTACTCTCTAATATGATAGAACATGATGTAATGAAAAATTTCAGAAACTATTAGAAAAAAATATTTGTCACTTGCCAAATTCTGTATTTGTTTGCCATTGTCTCTTGAATGCTAAAAGCATTTATTTTATTTTATTATCATATTTTTATTTCTTGAAAAATTATATTGTGCCTATTTTGGAGTACAAAGTAATATAATGATTTTTGAACAATGTGAAATAGCCAAATCATGTCAATCTACTCATCCATCACCTCAAACAATTGACTTTTACTGTGATGAAGGTATTTGACATGTACCCTCCTAGTAACATCAAAATATTGAACAGCATAGTAATTACAATTAATAACTGATATTTAATATCCTGAAAAGAATAGCCCTAATTTAAAAAAAAAACTGCTTGAATTTCCAGTTGTAGTGCAACATGTGTACTAGGCATTTGAGTTCTATAATGCTCTAATAGCAATATTGATAGCAATTAATAACATAACAAAAGAACTGTTAATATAATATTAACAGTTCAATGGGATTAGGGCTGTTTTTATTTTTAAGCAGGTTTATTCTTTCAAAAAACTAATCCTTCTAAATAAAGTCTAAATAAGGTAGGCACATAAATTTAGAGTAGAAAAACAAATAAATTTGCAAACATCCCTTTATACCAGTTCTACTCCTATTTCCTAAGAAATGTTACCTGTACTTATATCTAGTCCAAAGATATATTGAATCTTAAAATAAAGAAAACCAGCCTTAGAAGATGCATTCTCCCAGGCAGTGGGATTACTATGTCTTTCATAAGTAATTTGACATTTCTCAGTGCTCAACTGGATTAAGCATGCAGGATTAAGAATATGAATCTCATAGGTATAATACCATTTCCCAATTATCCTTTGTTTCAAAGAACCCCATCATCAGAAACATGTCTTGAGATAACTAACATTGAGCTTGTCATTCAGTTATTCCATGGATAGTTATACTGACATTCCTGTGGGCAAATGAAGGAATTCATTTCCATAAGAACTTATTCCAAAGCAGAGAAAGCACAGCCTTGGCCATGATACAAAGAACTCATATCCAGGTAAACAGCTTATCCTTGGTGTTCTAATTGTTGTCAGATGTTGTGCTCAACTGCAGTGGCAGCCAGGTCAGCCTTTGAAAGTAGTTAAACCATATGTGACTCTCATCCAAACCATATTTTACATGGACCCATGCACATTCTTTGTGGATTGCCATTATAACAAAAACAGAAACTGCACAAACAAACAAACCAACAAAAATCCTTTAAATATTTGTCACTGGCTTGATTATCTGTACAGCATAGTAAATAAAACAAAGCAAAAAGTTTAAAGTCCTATTAGGTAGCAACCACAAGATTTATATTATTATAATAATCAGTATTATGAATAGAGCCCAAATGCCTACTGAGCATGTAGCACTACAACTGGAAAAGCAAGCATGTTTTGTTTATTAGGGCTATTCTTTTCAGGATATTAAAAATAAAGAGGCCCATTATTATCTGGTTTCTATCAGAAGTCAGATGAAAAGAGGTCAATAACTAAAGAGTTTAAAGATCACTAAACTAACTTTCCTAGGTCATAATGGGCCAAGATGTCTGAAATAAACACAAAATAAAAATGAATAAATAAAACTTTGGGAATATTTCTTTAACATTTACCCCTGTGTAAGAGAGAATTATGAGTCAGGATATTGCCTTTTAAAATTCCCATTGAAGCAAACACACATTTTCTGTAGAAGAGAGTCAATTTGATGAGAGTTAAAACTGTTTGTCCTGGAAGCTCATTTCCTTTATCACTACTGGAGGCTTAACAGATACTGAATCAGCCTGCAGACAGGAAAGATATTTAACTGATTCAGGCAGTTTTGTCAGGTCATATGCCCTGTCTTCCTTCAAATCAACCCACACGTGTGGAATGTGGTAGGGGAAGGCATTTACCATATATACCTTGGAATGTTACTGGTAGGCAGGCCATCCTGCCAGCTGAGATAGGTCCATTTTCCTGGAAATTTGAACAGACCAACTTGTCTTGTAAAGTAGTAGGAGTCTATGGTACCCAGTGGTCTTTTTAACTCAGTTTCTTACAGTTATTTCTCCAATTTCCACATTATACATGTTAGTAGTGTGGTTCCCTAATTCATTGCACAATGTGGTAAACAAATCCATAGTTCTATTTTAATAAAATGATCATTTCAAACTTCTCTCCCCAGGACATAGTTTCCTTTCTATTTTATTAGCATCTCAGAAGATTCCCCTTGGCTAGTCTCCTACATATGGTAAATTCGGTAATTGCACCAAAAAAATAAAGGGTTGTTGATTTCAGCAATTGTGTTTTGATCAATTGCCAAGCAATTAACAAGATAATGTGCACAGATACACATTAACACTGGCATAAGTTTGTATGTCATTATTCTTACTGGAGACATTGTTTAACCCATATGGATGGTTTATAATTTAGGTCTTGGTACTTACTCTGTAAAGACTTTGTGTAACTAGCTTACATTTTCCTCATTTGAATATTGGACTGGCTTTCCCATTATGGATCAATATTCTTAGCATGTAGGAGCTCAACACTGGAGCAACTAGAGTTGCTACTAGAATGTGTAAAATATCAGAAAGTAGACTGTGACATCTCTGAGTTTTGGGTTTATAATATAGAGCATGGTGATGTCTAAGACATGGTAAGCACAAGGTAAAGTTTATAACTGAATGAATAAAATTATCTTTGCAAGCTTTTTTCAGTTTAACCTGCTTTATTATTATTTATTCATTTTATATATGCATAAGATGATTGCATTTTGACATATTGTACAAAAATGGAGTATAGTTTATACTAATTAGTGCCACAGTCTGGCTGCAGCAAAATAACCGGGGGGGTGACGAACAACTTGTGTACATTGATACAGCCGGAATAGTTTATTGTAGGACAGCAGAGGTATTTATACATTCCATACAGCTTATCTAATTAACATAAACTAGATACAGCAGTCAACCAATAAGGAATCTCCATACTAATGGCTCACTGGCGTTACTTTACAAATTACTCCCTCTAGCATTTTGCCAGGCGCCATCTTGACTTTTCACAGACCCTAACATTTCTCTGGCAAAATGCCAGGTGCCATCCTGACTTGTTTACAGACTCTAACAAATTAGTATCCCATTTTTTTTTGGTTACATGTGATGTGGAGTTTCACTGGTCATATATCCATACTTCCATGTTCATATATGAATACATAACCAATAAGTTTTACTTTTAAAATTTGTTACGTTTTGAGAATTTATAAAGAACAAATTGAATTACAGGTGAACAGAGGACTAAGATGATTAAAGAGTCATATTAATTATTTTAACCTAAGAGCATTTATAAACTTGAAAACATGTCTGAGTAACATGCTATTACAAGGTTCATTTAATAAACAACATTTGTGGAGACTAAAAATTTTAATCAATGGTGTTATTCTCATTTTTAAGCTTTCAGTTTTAAATTGTTTAAATTATGATTTTTGAGAAAATTTCAAGAAATAATCAGTACATCACAGAAGTAGCATGCAGTGTATGTGTACTTGGAAATAGGAAAATCTTAATTCAAGTATTTGGTCATGTATATTAATGTGTATGGCTTTAGGCAAATAACTTAAGTTTATGAAGAATCAGTTTTTCCTTTTGTAATATGAAAATATCAATGTACAGCTATTTTCTCAAAGGATTATTAAGAAGATATAAGGCATGCATATGAAACTGTTAGCATAACACATAAAATGCAGATGGTCTGATAAATATAGGATATTATTACTAAATAAATTCTGTAACAATACATTAACAACTTTCTGGTAAATATACATATTCAAAGGATTACATCAGAATTTTATCTTTCAAAAATAATCTTACTGAAAACAATGTTTTCAAAGTAACTACTATTTTTTTCTTTTATTTTTTTCTAGAAAATAACAGGAGAACATGTATTAGGTTGTACACACTTTAGAAAATTGAAATAAAAAATGAGTAAAGAAAAGTAGTATTTATAACGTCACAACATCTATAAGCATATATTTCAATGAAAAACTGCAAACTAACTTACCACATATAAAAACAGTTAAAGGTTGTATAATGTCAACAGAATGAGAAGTGTAAATTCTTTAAAAATATGTAGAATGTAAAATACTCTTAAATCTTGTGAATTAAAATAGAAAAAGTCCAATATAACATTTTATAAACAACTCATCCCAAAACATATGTATGTATATGTGCATATACATGTTAGAGTTATTACAATATTTCCAATGCTTTCTCTCTCATGTGCATGTGCACACGCACACACACACACACACACACAGAGTGAAAAGAGATTTGTAAACTTTATACTAATTATAGAAAGTTATATATATAGATTTGAATTAGTGATTGTTTTTCTTCTGATTTTTATCTTTCCATATTAAAATGGTTGTTGGTTTGTAATTCCATAAGATACAGGCACCATAATAAGTCATTACCAACATAATGTGAAAATTACTATTTGTGTTCAAATATATTCAGTGCATACCAGAGAAATTCATTAGCCATACTGAAAAAAAAAAACTATAATTATATCACTAGTTTCATGAAAAATAATACATTAATTTGCAGTCTGCATCAACCAATCAATAAAAATGTGTTTGAATTAAAATATAAATGCAATTTATCTTTATAAAATAATGATGTATGTGTGAACATAAATGATTTTTATCTAATGCCAGTAAGATTTTTCTCTTGAGATTCACCTATATTCAATATTTTTCTATTTTTTTTTTGTTATTATTGTCTAATCCAAAATCCAAGTCCAGTTGTCATTACTCCACCTCCAAACTAATGCATGTACACTGCAACAAAGGATTTACACATAGAACTTATTCAATTATCTGATATAATATTTTATACTCTGATATAATATTTTATACATTGTTCACTGTTTAAACACAGAAGATTAGATTTTCTCTATGGATTAAATACAAAGCATAAATTGAAATGGTCCAGAGTGCTATAAAGACTATCACATTGCAAATTAAGACCAGATAATATTTTCCATAAAAACATCAAATCAGTTAGTTGACAAAAAAAAAAATGCTCATTAGCTCCTACTTTTATAAATCAAACATTTCAGGATTTTCTTTTTTGGGGGGTGGGGGGGGGGAAGTATTTATTTTTTAGTTGGACACAATATATGTATTTATTTATCTTTATATGGTGCCTGAGGATTGAACCCAGGGCCTCGCATGTGCTATGCGAGCGCTATACCACTGAGCCACAACCCCAGTCCCGGGATTTTCTTATTTATAGTACATTAATATCCACAATGTATATTCCACTGCCCAAATTTTGTACAAACTTAGTATTTGCTTTTGGTGTAATTTAATTATTTAATTTAATCTATTTATGCATTTAGAAGCAACATTAAACAATTTCAGATCAGTAAAATGAGAATAGATTTTAAAACTTTACAAATTTAAAATGATTAAGATTTTTATATGCATGTGTATCTATAGAATCATGTGTATTTCATACTAACACAGAATTAAAAGAGATACAGAAATGTCCGTCAATAAATTATATTATATTTGGAATGATGAAAGAGGAATAAAAAATGTTTTGTTGAATCATGATGGCATTTCAAAGAGAGAAAATAAAGAGAAATAATGTACAAAAACACTTATAGTGAACAGTGATTGCCATAGATTAAAAAAAAAAGAGTTTAGATTAAATACACTGAACTACATACCAAATCTAATATCATTAAGGCAGATAAATAGAGTAGCATAAATGTATTTTTTTTTAAACTTGACATGATGTTTGTAAAGTTTAAATAACATGCAGTATGGTGAGAGTTCACTATATGAAAGTGTACTGAAAAAAAATGATTAAGTTTCAAATTTTTCAGCAAGATAGAAGGACTTTGTCAATATAGCAGCAGACATTTACTTGGAAGCTTAAAAAGATAAACAAAAGACTATAATAACTAAACACCATTAATTAGAAATTCTGATAAAATAGAAGAAATTCTGGCAAGACAGGTCTAGGAGAAGTTTGAATTCACAACTTGTTAATCCTAGTTACTGCTTTGGGTAGAAGAAGAGCAGAAGCCTGAGTTGGAAAACTAGCTGACACTGGAAGTACTGACCAAGGTAAATTGACCAGATCAACTTGATGTTTCCCTAGCACGATGAGTGTAAGGACAATTTTTTTTTTTTCTTACCCACTTGAGAGTACTGATTTGTGATGCCACTTATTTCATATTCTAAATTCATGCATGCCTTTGAATTTATTTCTGCGCAACATATTTGTTCTGTTGCTTATAGTGGATTTATGGGCTAGAATGACATGATTTAATCATTGATGCTTTATCATAAATTTCAATAACTGGAAGAGCACAATCTTGTTCATTATATTTATTCATTAGAGTTGCCCTGGATATTACATATTTGTTTAAAAGACCAAATGAATTTTAGATTCCTATTTTCTAATTCTGGGTAAAATTAACATAATAATATATTGAATGTAGACATAGTACATTTAAAATTGAATTTAAGATTATTTGTCTTACACATGATTATGAGTTTTTGTAACCATTTTTCTTTGCAATTGTCCAAGGCAAAGTTGTGCAACTAACATAAAGTTATTTCTGTGTGTTAACACTTCAAGGACATTTGAAAATTTGTTTCATATAGTTACTGCACATTCTTGCCTGATTTATCCTAATATATTCGATCATTTTTATTGCTGGAGCAAATTTATCTTTCTTCCATTATACCCTTTATGCAATTTTTATGTGTTCCAAGTTGTATTTTCAAATTAGTTTTATAGACCATTGTGTGTGTGTGTGTGTGCATTTTTAAAATTTTTTTCCTGGATTTTTAGTGTAATTTTATTCAACAAATATTTAATGAGTACTTATTATTTACTAAATTATTATAGTGCATCAGTAAGTAAATTAATCAAATATTCTTTGGTTCATGAATCTTACTTTCTAGTAATACAATGTGTGGAAAATATTACGCAGATTCTAGATTTTAGGAGCATACATTTTTAACTATGAAAAGCCATAATTCAGAATGACAAATCTAAAATAAAAATAGTTGCTATACTTGGGAAAGGCAAAGGAAAATATTAAAAGGGAAAATTACGCATGTGTGTATTTATCTGTGTTTGTAAAGTTTCAATTCTTGCAATATGGCTATTTGGATATAAACCCTTAGAAATTTGAAGTACAATTTATATGGATACTGTTCGAGTAATTTGACAACAAATTACTAAAGAGTTTGATGATTTAAATGACTTTAAATGAAAGTATTTTGAGTGATTTTTTCCCCATTATAAATGTGTATAAGTATCTTTTCTTGCCCCATTTATTTCTAAATGAAATAAATGTAAAAAAAAAACAGATAATACTTTATTTACAAATATAAATGAAATTCTTATAGGTTTATATGTATAAATGTTACATTTGTTAGTCATCCTTTTGTAACTGTGACCAAATAACCTGACAAGAACTATTTAGAGGAGGAAAATTTACTTTGAGTGCATAATTTCAAAGGCTCTGTGATTTTATTGTTTTGGGCCAAAGGTGATGGTGGAACATCATGGAAAACTGCTTACCTCATGGAAGCTGATGAAGCAGAGAGAGTGAGGAGCCAAATGCAAGATGTAATCCTCAGGAGCATGCTCACCATCACCTACTTCCTCCAGCCATGCCCTCTTGCCTAGTTACCATCCAGTAGTCTCTTCGAATTCTTAATCCATAGTTCTTCTGAACAATTACTGTCAACTCATGAATGAAATCAATGGTTTTGATAAAAACAAATGTATACATAATATAATATTTATAATCACTGCATACTTATTCAAAGTTGAACAGAATACAAAGAATCACAACAAAAACTTATCAGGTTATGGGAGATATGTTTTGGGGAACTAAAAATATTGAAACAATATGAATATGTGCACAATTAAATTTTCAATGGGAGAGCTTATATATGTTTATTAGCCTAAGATGTGCAATTTAAAAGTCAAGCAGATATTTTCAGCTCTTACTTATGTATTTTTCCACAAAATGTAAAAAATAATGCCTGTGTTTTACTCATTGTATACTAGTATATGATTTGAAATAATCATTTACTATCTCATCACAAACAGAAGGAAGAATATTATGATAATAAGTACCCCCTCATGTACAGTAAAATTCCCATACAAAATTTAGGACAGAATGAGATATAAAATAGATATTTGATTAGCAAATCAAGATCCCCAATGCTGCAGTTTATTTATCCAGCCACATGCTGCAGTCAAGGTTGTTGATGTTCATATGCAATGAGTACACTCCACGCCATAAGGCCTGGGTTTGGCTGGAACACATGATAGTCATAAAAACCTTTTTTATGAATCTACAACTGGCACAAAATGTGCACTTAAAGAGAACAAGTAGTCTATTTAGTGGCTCTCTCCTGTGCCCATGTCATAATCTCTATGTTCTAAATGTTAATCCATTCACCAAATGGTGAAGCAAGATAAACTAATATGAGAAAGACTGTTCATGGAAAAAGAGAACATTTGTTCTTGAATTTTTTTCTGATGTTTAGGTGTTTGTATCTCTCTTCATATACAATGCATTTGCTCCCTTTGCACATCTACCAACAAAGTGCCCCAAGTGCATAATAGGGAACCTAATTGTCCCTCCTTTTAGAGTGATAGGGCAGATGATGGTAGAGATTTTGTCTCTGCTATTAAAAAAAGTTTCCTTTTTCTCACATATAACTAAATAGTTCACATGTATTCTCCTAACTTGTGAAGTTATTTTGGAACAAAGAAATAGAAAATTCAGCTATACAGTACTATTCTATTAATGATGATCCAGAATCATTTACATACTGTAACCAAGAGTATTAGAGTTGCACATTTCCAGATAAAAGCATAGCCAAAATAATTATTTTAAGCACCAAATGTAAAAATTTAACTCTTTTCCAAGCATTTTTAAAAGATGGGCTTATACTATACTGTACATTTCAAAATCATTAGGAGAATAAATTTCAAATGTTCTCACCACAGAGACAATATATATATACTGTATAGATAAATACACTGTGATTATAAATCCTTACATCACTTTGTACCTCATAAATGTATAAAACCATGATTTTTCAATTTATAATAAAAATAATAAAATCATAAATAATTATAGTGCAGTAAAGCAAAAAGAAACTGCTTCAATACAATCAAAGAAAACCTTCAATGCTGTACAGAAATTAAGTTACACAGAAATTCATTAAGCTAAAATCACACATAGAATTTTCTAAAACAGGTGTTGAGAAGTAGCTAGTGCAAAGGATTTATTAGTAATTAACACTTTTTAAAGTAAGGAGGGCAAACCATTTAGGCATAAGAGGTTAAATGCTTGTTGATGAATGCTCAGTTGAGCATTGGTCATTATGATATGACATTGTAGAGTATCATTCATTACATTTATCCTGACCTGCACAAGAATTTCTTGGCTTTGTGACACCTTCTCACTCAGTCACTCCAGATAAGTTATTCAAGAAGCTTGTGATAAGCAACAAAGTGATCCCGTGTACTTGAGGCAGATTCTGAGAATTTGAGTACTCTTAAGTTTTCTACTGAAAGTTCTTCTCTATAGGAGATAGAGAGCAGAAACTTTTGTCAGTGATCACTCCTCTGAAACTAATATATATACTTCTATATATGTCTGGGTACAGCTAGTCCAGGATTACTTAATTATTCCTACTGAGAGAAAACTTGGAAGCCTAGCTAATGGGGAGAAAATAAGATCCAGTCACTTTAGTTAGTCTCAAGGATGATGAGTATGCATCCTTTCCTTTCTTTATCATCTATTTCTGATTTTCTTTGCATCTGCTTATCTTAGTGGCTAGTTTATGTGCTATATTGTTTATAGCACAGTTATTGTTGAATTCTTTTGCACATATATTTATCACAGACATTGAATGTATCTCACTCAGTATAATAAAGTTGCATATGAGAAACCCATAGCTGACATCATAATGAATAAGGAAAGATTGAAAGCATTTCCTTTACAGTCAAGAATAAGACAAGGGTGTACTTTTACCACTCTTATCTAGTGTAGAACTAGAAATTTTAGTTAGAACATTTAAATAAGAAAAAGAGATAAAAGAGATACAAACAAGAAAGAGAAAATCAAAGTTTCCCTGTTTACTGATGGTATGCAATTAAACTTAGAAAACCCCAATGCCTCCTTCAAAAGTTTCGTAGAAAATATTAAAATAATTAAACAACATATCAGGGTACAAAATCAGCATAAAAAAATAAGTAGATTTTTTTAGACAACAATAATGAGCTAACTGAGAAATAAATCAGAAAAAAAATCCCAATCATAGGTCTCAAAAAAAGTCTAGGAATAAACCTACCCAAGGAAGGGAAAAATCTCTACAATGACAATTACACATGCTAAAGAAATAAATTGAAGATGATATCAGGAGATGGAAAGACCTTCCCAGATCTTGGTTTGGGGAGCATCAGAATTATTAAAAGGCTATTTACACAAAGTTATCTACATATTCAGTTCAATCACTATCTAAAAAAATAATGATGTTCTTCACAGAACTAGAAAAAAACTAAAATTGATATGGAAGCACAAAAGACTTCAAATAACCAAAGCGATTCTTAGGGGGAAATTAATAAAAGCAATGTTAGAAGAATCCTAGAGCCTGATTTCAAAACACAATATGAGCCATAGTAACAATAACAACATGGATTGGCATAAAACAAACATGTAGACCAATGGAACAGAATAGAGGACTGGTAAATAAACCTTTGTATCTATAGCCAACTGATGCCAAAGGTGCCAAAAATATATTGGAAAAAAGACAGTCTCTTTGAGAAACTGAGCTGGGAAATTGATATACACATGTAGCAAATTAAAACTAGATCCCAATTTTTCACCCTATGAAAAAACTAACTCAAAAAGTATTGAAGAATTTAATAAAATATTCAAACTTAGCATAATTCTCCAACTCCATTCATTTACCTGCTTTTGATTACTGAGGTTCCTTAGATTTTTCTGGGATTTAGAAATCCCAGAAATATGTCTATATTATTAAACCAGTTCTTAAAGTATTCTATTAAACCCATTTCAGGGAATATTTTGTTTTTCAACTTAAAATGTATCCATCTACTTTTTTCTAACCCCACTTGCCTAGTGCTTGTAGCCTTGCACTTGCTTCTTGGGCAAGCACAGTCACTTTACTGAGTATCTCTCCTGTTATGCTTGCTTAATTTTAATAAATTATCTAGATTATATTTTGAATTATTATTTTATGATACAAATTATATAATATCATGATCTTCTTTTATACCCTTCATTGATTTTCCAGGGCAACATCTTCTCATGACTTAAAAATGTCCTGAGAAATATTTTCTGCCTATCTTCAAATAATCATGTGTCACCTGAACTCCATCTGTGATGGATTGAATTATTTAAATGTACTGCTTCATCTTTTCTTTATAAAAAATAAAATTATTTTCACTCCCTTAGTGTTGAACTAAACTTTGTGTTTTGGGTTAGGCAGGAGGCTGGTTATAAGATGTGGCATGAACACACACAGGGTTTCAGGAAGTTTTAAGATGCCTTACATGATTGGGTTCAGTCTTTTCTTACTGCCTTTGGAAATGAGAAGAGCAGTTCCACTCAGTGCTATTCCTTCAGCTTGGGTCCCAAAGGAGAGCACACACAAAGAAAACAGGATAGAGCAAATCTTTAGCTTGGATGGGCCACCAACATGCAATATAAATCTAAATTATATTCAACTCTGTAAGAAATATTTGTTGTAAACAGTGGGAATTTTCATTTGTAATCTCAGCAAAATTGATCAAAGCACTCTATTCCTTACATTCAAATTTCATTATTTCTCTGTTACTTCTTACCCAACTCTTCACATTTGTCCATCATTAGACATCTGTTTTTGTATTTTGCTCTGCTTCGTTCACTCTTTACAGTTTATGCTCTTAAAGTCTCAGAATTAAATATAACTTCACCAAGGTACCAAAAGATTACGTTAGCAAATTCATTTACTTCCAACAATAACAGTATGTGACAAGTTAAGTATATTTAATTGTTTTGTTTATTATATCTTCTGTGACATGAGGGAAAATAGTTTCTGTTCTAGTCTTTGAAGTCTTTCAGGTAGGATACACTTAGGAGTATATGGTAAAACAATTGGATATGAAAATAGGCATTTCCCACCACTCAAGATGGTTCAAATCAGAATGTCTACTGAGGACTGAATTGGAGCAAATTATATTCCATGCTTTTATAATTATGTCAAAATGAACCCTAATGGTATATACAATTATAATGAATTTTATAATTAATTCATTAAAAACATTAAAAATATGATATAATAAATAACCCAGATAATATTATTCAAGCGATATGTAACTTTTTTCCTTTTCTCTGTGGACCAGCAACTATAGACCCTTCCTATTGCACTTGGGAGTGTCCTTAATGTCAGCATTTTGATTCCCTTATACGTTAGGAACTTTATATTCAGCATAATCCAATAGTTGAAGCTTCATACAAAATTATCCTTTATCTTTGATTTCTAGTTACAACCATTTTTCTTATATATTTTGAGTACAGATCATCTTAGAGTCAATTCTTAAGGGTCATTGCCTGTATTTATATAAGTTTTATTTCCTTTTCACCCTTGCTATTTTGTCCACATGTTCTTTTCTAAAATATAGAAAACTCCTTTCATCACTGATCTCTTATATTTTCCACTCTTGATCTACTGCTAAACCAACTTCCATGTTCTGATAACCAGCTCCTTTTGGGATGAGTTGCAGTGACAGAGTTGAAATTTCCTAAAACTAGGCAACTGTTTTCTTTAAACAAAAACAGCTTCTTATGTCTAAGTGTACAGTCATTATAGGGAATTGGGTGGCATGATTTCCAAGACTGATCACACCCAATGTAAAAACTACTCCTTTCTTTGAAATCAATAGAGTTTCACAAGAGCCATTCTTATAAATCTACACCCTGATTGTTGATAAACTTGTTTTATTTTGTGTGTGTTGTTCTTAGATCTTCTTCACATCACTTGACTTGAACAGCTACATATCCATCTGATATGTTTCTTAACATTGCATATGAACTAAGAAATTCCCTTTTTCTTCCCCTGTAGAAACCTTGTCTACTGGGAATATTAAAAAAACCTCTAGGGGGCAGTGTTGCCTAACACCACTGAGCCAGAATGGTACCTCAGTACTGACCCAATCAAGACATTTTAATATAGGATAAATGTCTTATGAGTAGGATATAATTAGTAGGTTCAAAAATACTTGAATACCAATAACTTAAAATATTAAATTAAAACTACATGGTTATAGTACATGGTGCTTTTGAATGAACCCATACAAACATTAAATCAGAAAATGTCAATAAAAAATTCTCATTATCTAATTTTCATGATTTCTCAATATCCAATGAACTACAATAAACTTACAAATGATTTTAATTTACAGTATATGATTTTAGAAAATAACATGCTTGACCTACAATGCCTGGGTTTACTTAGAACATTTAATATTGTCTGACTTTTATAAAATAAATTTATTATATAAAATATTTCAAAACATAAAATTATTTGTCACTTTTAATAAAGCCTCTGCTACAAAAAATGTGCATATTATGGGAAAAACACAAGAATTTGTGCTAAATTAAATATTTTCTTTAGGTAAAAGGGCAAAATAGTTCACATGTCATACAACATAAAATTTCTTTAATGTAAAATGTACAATGAGTTCACACAATTTTATTATTAATCTGTTTCTATGTATTTATTTAGTTTTCAGTGCATCTTTTTAAAAATTGTATAACAATAATTTCTAGTGAGCTAGCACTTAAATATAATTAAAATAAATTAAAAATGTAGTTATAAGCTGACAAAGAAATTAAAGGATGCAAAATATTGATTCAGACCTTCTTAATTCAGCTAGAATTATGCCTGTTTTACTTAAACAGCTCCAGGTTGATTTCATTTTACTATTGTTCATTCTAGAAAGAAACAAAACAAAATAAAATAATCACCAATTCCCTCATTTCTTAACACTGTCCAATAAATTCCCTGTAATTACTTGTCTCAGAGTTTATATCTGAAGAAATCTATCCTGAGGCCGTAGATGACACTTGTAGCATCCATATATGGTTTAGAAGACATGAACAGAAGAAATAAACACAAGGAAAGTTAGTTCCAAAATTTAAAAAAAAGTTAAAAAAAATCACCTCTGTTGTATGAAGATTCATGAATAAAGAGAACCTTTTCAATTTTATTCAGTTTCCCTTTGTAATGATAATTTAGTTACTGGAATACAGTAGGTGAGTGACAAAAATCTTAATTTTTTTGCATCTAGTTGTGTTCAAACAGTATTAATGCAAATACTTTCTTATAACTATTAATCATTAAAGAAATGCTAAAGCTTAAAGCAAAAAATGGATCAGTTTTTAGCATTGCATATATTACCTGCAGCTTTTCTCCAATTAATGAATGGAAATATTATCAATCTTTAAATATTATAATTTCAGAGAGATCCAAATTTGTCAATTTCACAAAAATTTATTGCTCCCACCCACCCCATCTATGTGCTTAAGCTGAGTGATAATGGTTACAATGTGTTTTCCACTGGCTTATGGTACTCCTTCTCTAGACATTGCTAAGAAGTTTTACCATTGCTAATACCATTCTATTTTTTGCCAATAACAAAAGGAAACTCTTAGCATACATTCTTTTTTTGATTTGAATGTTATCAGGTCCTTCATGATATAGGGGTTTAAATTCTTCTATGTACTATAATCTAGCATAATGTAGGAGTTTGATTGATTGATATTCTCTGATATTTTCAAGGTTTTATCTGCAAAAGCTTTAAAAATGAGTATTTCTAGATTTATTCAGAAAAAAATCTTTTTTGGCATTCAGATCCTCTTTTGACATTAAATTGATACTAATTTGAGAATCTAATTTTTAAATATTTCCATGACAATTTAAATGTTACACTTCTTTTAGAAAAACAGTAAAATTTAAATGTGAACCTGTTGCATGATGCTTGTAGGAATTTTAAATTTTCAAAAATTTTTCCTAATTTAAAAAAAATCTTTTTTTTCTATTTTATGTCTTCTTTAGTGCATTGTATTTATATATAATATCATATTACTGGGGTTTATTTTTTATACATTCATACATTCAAGAAATATAGTTAACTTCACTAGGTTCCCAGTACTTCTTCTTTCCTCTCCCTTTCCCCCTCCCTATGTTCCAATTCCTCTATTGCACTGATCATCCTTCTATGTATTTATAACTTTTTCTTTAAATTAGTAATTTATAGAAGTACATAAAGGATTCACTGTAATATAGTCACATAAGTACAAAGTATAATTTGGTCAATTTCAATTTTTCTTCCCTTTTCCAGTCTCTGCTCCCTCCCCCTCAGTCTTCTTCCTCTGCTCCATTGGACTCACCTTCTAGTTTCATGGGACTCACCCTCTCATTTTCCCCTTCTTTTGTTCTCTATCTTTCACATATGAGGGCACTTGACTTTCTGGTTTGGCTTATTTCACTTAGCATTATTTCTTCAGTTTCATCAATTTACCAGCAAATTCAGTAATTTTATTCTTTTTTATGGAGGAGTAAAACTGCATCATGTATATGTACCACATTTTGATTATCCATTCATCTTTGAAGGGCACAAAGATATGGCTTCATAGCTTGGCTTTTGTGAATCGAACTGCTATAAATACTGATGTGTCTGTATCACTTTAGCTTGCTGACTTTTGTTCTTTTGGATGAATACCAAGGGATGGAATAGCTGATCATAGTTTTTTGAGGAATCTCTATACTGTGTTTCAGAGTGTTTGTATTAATTTGCAGTCCCATAACAAAAGGATGGTGAATCTTTTTCCCACATCCTCACCATCATTTATCATTATTTGTAATCTTGATGATTACCATTCTAACAGGAGTGAGGGGAAATTTCTGTGTGGTTTTGATTTTCATTTCCCCAATTTCTTTTTTTAATATCTATTTTTAGTTATAGTTGGATTCAATATCTTTATTTATTTTTATGTGGTGCTGAGGATTGAACCCAGGGCCTCACATGTGCTAGGCTAGTGCTTTATGGTTGAGCCACAATCTCAGCCTCATTTTTCTAATTTCTAGGTATGTGTAACTTTTTTTTATATTTTAGTTGAATTTCATCGTTTGAGAAATGTCTGTTTAATTATTTTGCCAATTTTTTGGGGGGGTCTTAAGCTTTTTGAGTTCTTTATATATTCTGGATATTAATCCCATTGTAGAGGAACAGTTGCAAAGATTTTCTTTCATTCTGTAAGCTGTCTCTTCATGCTTTTAATTGTTTCTCTTGCTGTGCAGAAGTTTTGTAATTTGATGCTGTCCCACTTGTTGATTTTTAGTTTTATTTCTTGTGCTTCAGGGGTCTTGTTTAGGAAGCTGGTGCCTATTCCAATGTGTTGGAATATTGAACCTACGTTTTCTTATAGCAGAGGCAATTTAAGAAACACTTACTTTGGGTCATCAGGAAGTTTTGCTCCCAACTAGAGTGAGACATTCCTATACCAGAGTAAAATCTTGTTGTCTGGTTTAGATCAAGTTATTTAGAAAATAAAATAAGTATGTAATCACATCATTTTTAAAATCAAATATATTTGCCAGCAAAGATAAAGTTATCATATGCTGAAAATAAAAGTATGTGAACGATTGTCTCTGATTTCAGTTAATTATGCTCATATTTCACAGCATTGAAATGGCCATCTGTTTATTTCATGCAGAAATGAAGAGAATGTTTACTCTAGCAACTTACACACTATCATAATAAAAAGACAAAGTAGGAAAGAATAAGTCAATATCCACAAAGTAAATGGTGTGAATTCAAACAAAACTTGAGTGGAACAAACATGGAGATATAGGAGATAAAAAAGAAGTCAAATTATAAGTAAACATCAGATAATACACATTTGCCTACACCTATTTATACACTGACAATAGAAGGTGACAATGGTACCTATAATGACATACTTTCATAGGGTATTCATGAGTCGGACAAAACACAGTTCTTCCAGCCCCCTATACCAAACACTATTTCCCTAGCTGCTTAACTGTTGGCTGCCAATAACTCACAGTCAAATCTCATGTACTGACTTTAGCTGAAAAAGCATTCTACATGTAACGTCCAGCTATTAAGCGGGGTCAAATGAAGCCTTCCTTGTCAATATTTGAGAATACCCTGTGTTGGGAGGCAATTTCCTGTGATTGTCTCTCTCATTTCTGTACATCTCATGAGTAGAGGCCTACCGGTGTAAGAACACGGATAGTAGCCTGACTTGGAAAGTGGAAATAGGACATCTCTCTGGGGAAAAAAAGACAGAGGTGACTTTGTTAAAAGACTGATAGAGGTAGTATCTTGTTCAGTAACAATTATAGACATGCTTATTGCCATTGTGTTAACTCTCACTTCCAGAGACCATCACTGCTAAAAAAAACTTACTGTGTATACAGCCATGTGCTTTCTCTTAGTGCCCTTCTCCATGAGATTGATGGGAAGTGGTACTGGCACAAGTGTTCTGATGCTCATGATGCTCATGTAACAGAACACTTTTTCTGTAACCCAAGTGTTACATTTCTTCTGCCAAGATCATTGAATCTGGGAGAAAGGAAGTTATTAACTTGCACATAGAGGAAAATCTCAGAATGTTCACCATTGTTGATTTGAGGGCCATCCCCATTCCACAGTTCCCTGGGATATGAATGGACCCATTCTTTGCAATCTCATTTTATATAAAATTTTTTCCTACCCAATCCTGGTTCTCTTTTTCTCTTTGCAGTGATATTCTTGAAAGCACTCTTTAATAAAATTCCAACATGTGATAATCTGTTCTAAAGACTTTTTTGAGGAAACCTGGCCTTAATATGTGCCTTTAGTGTTATGATGGAGCCAATTCCATGAGGGAATTTTGAAAATGGATCTCTCCTGCTAGTAGAATGGAAATTGGGATCTTACCACTAATAGCATGAGGTATTTGTACTAATGAAACTATTAAAAATTTTAATGTGGTAAACTTGAGTGGCATAATGCATTGATGGGTGGTGAAGCAGAGAGAAGTTAATGGAGGAAGAACCAGCATAAGGCACATTCAAGGAGACTAGGGAGGGATTGAAGCTATTGCCTTTATGTGTGACATGGAGTTTTACGTTCACAGGCAGGCAGTTAGGAAGAAGATAAGAGCTGGCCCTCAGAGAAAAGACTGGAATCTCTGCTCTTGAAAATATGAGCTTTCCTACAGAAGAAGCTGGTACCTCTGTCACAAATTGCAAAAACAGTTGGCTTAGGTGTGAGAGGAAGACCAGAATAAGGTGGAACCTTTACTGACTTGGATACTATTCCATAACAAGGAAGGGAGCCAGCAGATAAATGTCATGTATGAAGTTTAAAAACATCTTTACCACTTTTATGACAGAAAAGAAAATACTAACAAAAATAGATTGTGTTTTATTTATGGCCTTCAAAAAATCATTAAAATGTCCTTTTTGCCCCATTCTAACCAGAAACATATAAGGAAGGGAGTTCTGGGAAATAAAGTTCAGTCTAACTAAGTTGATACAACATAAAACCACCATAGGTTAAACATACAAGCCATGTGAAAGGTTCAGCGCAATAGTATTTATTATAGAGAGAGTGGAATTTGGTGTCTGTTCTGAGTGTTGCTGAGTATAGTAACAGATGCATAGAAAGAGACTAAATGGCTGAGGATGATTAATCACCAAATTAAAGCCAAATAGGAGAGTTAGAGAGTTTCCTTTGACATGTTTAATGAAATTTTCATCTCAATTAGCCAGAGGGCAATGCAAATAAACTGAGATTAAGACCCAAGAATTAATTATATGGGTAGGAGAGTGCCAGTGAAGGTTGAATTTTTAGTAGGTCAGGGACCTGGTTGGGAAAAACTGAGACCTTGAGACTTAGGATGGAACTCACGATTTTCTTGTACTCTCTGGGCATTCAGAAATAACCCACACTGACCCTGATCTGACAAAGTCTCTGCCTTGAATTCCAATATATGGCCTGCTCAGAATCTTCTCTGATGCCCCTTTCTTCCACTGGCTGCCAATAGAATAACTTAGGTCAAGTCACAATAGAATAGCATATTAGGGATTTGCTGGGCCAGCTAAGGTAGGAAGATGACTACTACCATTGGCATTACAATAGCCTACAGCAGTCAGGAGGGTGTCAGGATCCTGAGAATCCAAAGGGATCAGATGAAATGAGATACAAAGTTGAAAGTTAGTGATTTTTGAAAACAGGATTACTATCCCAGGATACATGAAGTAAAACCCTGGTAAGGACAAATGCACCATTATTATTTGGCTCATAGCAGCATGGAAAATCACTGGCTCCATTAAGCAAGATAAAATTGTTTGGTTGAACATTCATGATTTAGCATAGCAGAGAGTGAGGGGATAAACAGCGGGTTTAGAGAAATAAGTTTGGCATATTAAATATACCCTATCTTACCAGAACATGCTTAAGCACACATATTTATATTGAGACTCCAGATGGAACTCATCTTGTACTGGAAAGACATGGAAAATACTATCTTTACAACTTTTAAAAGGAACACACTGTGGAGAGGGACATTACTACTGTTGGGAAGTTGAGAGGTGTCTATTGACTGTACAGCAAGGCAGAGGAAATGACATAATGTAACATAACTAAGGTATATTAGTGCAACTGTGATGATAGAATCTCAAATTTATGGCAGTCAGTAGATAATAGCAGCATGAGTTCAAAATATCAATAGCAGCATGAGTTCAAAATAGACATCAGCAGGAATGTCAGACTGGCAGAGAAGAAGGAACAGGGCTTCTCTTCAAAGAACACTAATGACTCTTACTAGCATACAAAATTATTAGTGATAAAGATAAATTAAGCAATATACAGAAATCAGGGAGTTGTAATATTTGATAACTGACAAAACCTCTATGACAAAAACTTCTAAAATAGCCAACCCCAAACCCAAGAATTTGCTGAATCTCGGAGCAAAGGAAGAGTTTAGTAATATCTTAAAGACTTGGAACACAGCAAGGTGATTATTCTCACGACATTGCACTCAATTCTTTATTGTGACACTTGAAATGTTATTTTGGTCGATGATACTTGATGAGATATACTCAACCATGTAATAGCTTGATATAAATTTAGAGCAGAAATTTTGTTTTCAAAGGGGATCATCATTGCTCCATGTGCATATGATATGGTTGTTGATTTTTCACCTGTGTTATCTTAACCAGATAGGTATTCTATATCCTTATGGAAAAGGAAGAACATAAGTAATTTAAGTAAGCACAGGGACAGTAGTATACTACGTTTTTGTTCTTATCTCAGAACCTTATCAATTTCTTATGCTATAATAATATAATTGAAGAGATTGTGTCCAACTTTATGATCTTGGAATATTATATAGTCCCCAGAAAGATGGAGTCAGGTGACCATGAACTGAAACCTCTGAAAATATGATCTAAAATGTGTTTTATCTCCTGTAATTTTTCTTGTCAACTATTCTGGTAATGGTGTTGAAAAGTTGACCACCACAGCATATGTGCAAGAAGGGGAAAGGGCACTGTTTTTGTAGGCTCGTTCCCTCCAGAAGGTGTGTAATAAATCCAGTGAAAAATGCATGACTATAGTAAAGCCCACAGAAACACATTCAGACTGTAATGCAAACCACATTCCACTTGGCTCATTAATCTACTAGGTTCTTTAGTGCTAGTGGTATTTTTGATGGAATAAGATATTGTGCCTGGGATTTATGAACAATCCCAGGAGAATATTCACACTATGATGTGTGCAGGCATGCTATAGAAAAGAAAGTTTCTAGGGTTAACTTGTTTGGATAGATATTTGGTATCTGATCATGAGATAGATGATACTATGACAATGATAACATAGGTTCTCTCTGTCTCACAATGCTATAATATGCTTGCCTGATTAATGCCCGTGGTAGTATTAAAATGATAAATACTGAGTTGAGTTTTATGCATGGTGAGAGATAGGGGATTAATTTCATTTTGCTGCATACAGATTTCCAGTTTTCCCAGCACCATTTGTTGAAGAGGATCTCTTTTCTCCAATATATATTTTTGGTGCCTTTTTCTTGTATGAGATAACTGTATTTATGTGGGTTTCTCTCTGTATCCTTTATTCTGTACCATTGGTCTACAAATCTATTTTGGTGCCACTACTATGCCATTTTTGATACTATTGTTCTGTATTATGGTTTAAGTTCCAGTATAATGATGCCACTTGCTTCACTCTTCTCGCTAAATATTGCTTTTGCTAGTCTGGGTCTCTTATTTTTTCAAATTAATTTCATGATTTTTTTTATTATTATTAAGAATGTCATTGGCATTTTTATTGGAATTGCATTAAATCTATAACTCAACTCAAAGTAGATCAAGAACCTAGGAATTAGACCTGAGACTCTGCACCTAATATAAGAAAATGTAGGCCCAAATCTTCATCATGTTGAATTAAGCCCTGAATTCCTTAATAAGACACCTATAGCACAAGAAACAAAATCAATAATAAGTAAATGGGGTGGATTCAATCTGAAAAACTTCATATCAGCTAATGAAATAATCAGTGAGATGAATAGAGAAACTATAGAATGGGAGCAAATTTTTACCACATATACATCAGATAGAGCACTAATCTCTAGGATATATAAAGAACTCAAAAAACTTAACAACAAAGAAACAAATAACCCAATCAGTAAATGGGCCAAGGAACTGAACAGACACTTCTCAGAAGATGCTATACAATCAATAAACAAATGTATCAAAAAGTGTTCAACATTTCTAGCATTTAGAGAAGTGTAAATCAAAACTACTCTAAGATTTCATTCACTCCAGTCAGAAAGGCAGCTACTAAGAATACAAACAACAATAAGTGTTGGTGAGGATGTGGGGGGAAAAGCACACTCATGCATTGCTGGTGTTATTTCAAATTGGTGCAACCAATCTGGAAAGCAGTATGGATATTCCTTAGGAAACTTGGATTGGAACCACCATTTAATGCAGCTATCCCAGTCCTTGGGTGATACTCAAACTGCATACTACAATGATGCAGACACATCAATGTTTATAGCAGCACAATTCACAATAGGTAAATTGTGGAACCTAGATTCCCTTCAATAGATGAATGGATAAAGAAACTGTAGTAAATATACACAATGGAATATTACTCAGCATTAAATGAGAATAAAATCATGGAATTTGCAGGAAATGAATGAAGTTGGAGAATATCATGCTAAGTGAAGTAAGCCAAGCCCCCCCAAAACCAAAAGCAGGATGTTTTCTCTGATATGTGGATGCTGATCCATAATAGTGGTGGTGAGGAGAATGGGAGGAATGGAGGAACTTTGGTTAGGGCAAAGGGGAGGGAGGGAAAAGGAGGAAGTATGGGGGTAGGAAAGATGGTGGAATTAGATGGACATCATTACCCTAGGTACATGTATGAAAACATGAATTGTTTGATTCTACTTTGTATACAACCAAAGAAATGAAAAATTGTGCTCTACATGTGTACTATGAATTGAAATGAATTCTGCTGTCATATATAGCAAAAAAAATTTTTTTAAATGATAAATCCTGGATCAGGTATGAGCAGAGCCTGAGGGTATGAGTAAGCTGAACAAATGTTACTCCAATGACATGTTGTACAATCATATTTACAATGTTGTCTCTCCATCTGCTTGCAACTGTTGGCACATGGTAGTGTCTTATAAGGAACCAAAATGGAGAAGTATGATTCTCTGATAGCAGAGATGTTGTTGAATATGTAATTATATTGTACTTAGACCTGCTTAGAGCTACAATGTTGTTGAAATAGCATGACAGAGCAGTGAAAGGAAGCTACTCCAGTCTGAGCTTTGATGATTCTACTTATCCCATTACTTGTTGGTGAAAAACAGATGGTCTGTGGTCAGAACATCATAGTAAGTGCAAGGGTAGTAGCACATAGCTTGGTTACTCTGTCAGATGCTAATTAAAAAAAAGTTAAAAAAAACTAAGATATGAGGAAAGTAGTGAAAGAGGTTTATGGATTAACTTAACAAATTGGACACAAAATGTGAATAGCTTTGCAATTTCAGGTGAGCATACATAATATACTACCTCAGTTAGTTTATATAAGCTGGTGTCAGTAATCTGACATTCATTATCCCAGGCAAATGAAGTAGCTATTGTGATAGGGATTTAAGACTATGCCTGATTGCAATAGAATATATTTCATTTCACCAGTACTGACATAGCTACAGGGTCTGCCAAAAGTCTAATCCACCAACAGGGGAAAATGACCCTCTATCAACCATTTTCTGTGTGGTGCATATAAAATGACATGTGGATTCCTTCATCATATACCCTCAGGCATATTTTATACTCATTTTGCTTTTCAGTGCATTTTTTGCTTTGAAATGATGTTCAATTGTATTTCCTGTTTAGGATTAAACAGATTATAAGCTCTTAGATAAGAGTTTCAGAAGGAAAAGTAAATCAATATCCACATTATATATGTAGTATCCACGCAAGGTGATTGATAGATGTATGATTCTGATATTCTGATAATAAGATATAATTACTTTTTAAACATTATTCTGAGTTCCAATCTAGGAGGTAATGTTCTATGAAAACTGGGTCCCCCATCTTCCTTCATGTAATGTATACCCAAAACCAGTTATAAAAAATATGGTGCTTTGTTTGGAATAGGAAGATTATATAGATATTAGAATTAATGGAATAAAAATGACCTTTGTTGCAATAATTCTAGTAATGTACTCAGGTAATTTGTTTTTCTGGTCTACATAGTTTAAGTTTCTCTGAGTCAATAAAAACTGGTTTCCAAAACAGAATGCTTCTATTAATTAACCTACCTGTGCTCCATTATGCTTTCTTTTCTATTTTAATTTTCTTTCTTTCTGCCATTTTTCTCAGTTTTTTTTCTTTTGGCCTCTACTGTTTTTTTTTTTTCTGACTTCTTGTGTGGGCTGTTTGTTTAATAATATTTACTCATTTTTCTTTCTATTAAAAGCTTATTAAGCTAGGAATAGAAGAAATAAAAGTATATAAAACAAGAAGAGGCAAAGGATTCTTTTACATTCATTTTTTAACTTTACAAATTAAAGTTATCTATTTTTAACTTTTTAGAAGTTATAATGTAGAAACTTTATATAGAATTAAATAAATCTTTTACCCATGCTTCATGAAGGGTAAAGTTTACATACAATTTTTATTCAATTTAACTCCTTTCAAATATATCTCTATTTATTTACTTCTTTTTTCCCCCTCTATCTCCATTACTTCTTGCTTGTAAGACTATATATTCAGGAGTATTTTATTTCAGTACTAAATATATTTTATGTTAATTTTCATAATTGTCTGATAGAAAATTCTATGTTTTGGATTCTGATTCTATGCACTCTAATTTTTGAAAGGTAGGATTTCTGGTTGAAAATTTGTCCATATTTTGAACATTTGACATTTTAATCTTTCCTGGAATTTATTGTTGTAAGGAAGTTTGCCAACAATTTACATTATGATTTTGTATATATTTCTTCCCTCCCTCTCACTCACTCTCTTTCTTTAATGTTGATTTTCTTCCTATAACACTGTGTCTGAAAGTCTATGTGATGAAGTTTTACTACCAGCAGATAATAGAAAAAACATATATTTCTTCAAGATTAGGACTTAATAAGAATTGTTTTTATAGAAAATGAATACAACTGAAAATTTAATTAGAATTCCAGAGCTAAATGTGTTTCTCAATGTAAGTATTCATGTTTCAATTGTGAATGTGACTGAGGACCATGGAGATACTCCTGAGTTGCAAGACTGGACATAACAGTCTTATCTTCCACTAATGCACAGTTATATACATTCTAAGGAGAAGGTCTCAAGATGTTCCCCTTTGTTTTCTCAACTATAATTCATTTTAGTAGAAAACAAAAGTTTCACAGGAAGGGTAGGTGAGGGGCACATGAATCTTTCTCCTATATAACAACCTGGATTCTTATTTCCTGAACCCTTATCATACAGACTCTGTGTATATAGGTGACATTTCCTCTGGCTCCCATTACATCACCTTAGAAGGGAAAAATGGCACTTGGAGAATTAGCATGATTTTTTTTTCTATAATTAAATAATAATCTATTCCTTTTCAAATATTAAATGTTCACATTCAGAATAGTGTAACCAAATATTTATATTAAATATACATGATGTTAATATAGATATTAAGGTAAATAATAAATATAGGTGAATATTTTACAGTATATTTTCTATTCTAATAAATCAACATACTATAACATACATACTATAATTTATGTAATTATATTAATATAATTATTTTCTTATGCATACAATAAATTATACTGAAATATATGAATATAAAAATGGATAACTATAAATAAAATAGAATATTCAAACATGAGAAAACACATATTTTGGGGGGGTACAGGTGACTGAACTTAGGAGCACTTGACCACTGAGCCACATCCCCAGCCTTATTTTGTATTTTATTTAAAGACAGAGTCTCACAGAGTTGCTTAGCACCTCACTCTTGACAAGGCTGGCTTTGAACTCACAATCCTTCTGCCTCAGCCTCCAGAGCTAGGATTATAGGCGCATGTCACCATGCCTGACAAGAAACACATATATTTTAAACATAAGATTAAATACAAATTCAGCAGTATGCTTATTATAACACCTATGTAGATTCAAAATAATATGGATACTATAACATAACATTGACTTAATGTTAATAAATATAGATTCTAAAAACTATGTGTAGATTTATTTTTATTCATCAAATTCTGTTGAGTTATTTAAATGATTTGGTTGGTACTTGACATTATTTCTGGAAATGTTTCCAAAATTATTTTTCAAAACAGAATATCCAATTTTTACTTCATTCTTTCAATATCCCAGCTGTATGTGTGTGTATACACATACACATATATATACATATATATACACATATATATACATATACATACTCATATAAACTGTATATATGTATATATTATACTAATATATACATACACTGATTACAGAGTATACCTCTATATCTATATCTTCTCTTTTATATTTTCCATCTCTTTTACTATCTATGGTCTATGTTCACATTTACTCATTTACTTTCCAGTTTACTAATTCTTTCAACTATTATAATTAAAGTGCAGTAAAGCCTATGTATTGATTCTAATGTTAATTGTCCACTATTTTATTTCTAAAATGATAATGGTTCATTTTTACAAATGCAACAAGTCATTCAATACAGTTTTTGTCTCTCTGTATATAAAACATGTTTTTCTACTTTTAAAACAATAGTCATAATACATTTACATTTCAAATCTTCAAATTTCAAAATCTAGTCTCTCAGTTTTTATTCTGCTAGATTTTTCTTGCCTTGTGTGTTTAGAAATCTTTCACAGTGAGTTGTTAAATTTAATTGGAAATTTATTTGTGATGTTAATTTGAGTCAGACACAATGTAAAGTGCTCCATAAAGAGTTCATCAATATATATAATTAACCTGTATCCCTCAAGAATCAATTTTATCTAATTTTTTTGGATACTTTTACACTGCACAGCTATGTAAAGTCTACGTTATGCTTTTATTTTTCAGGGGTGATATTTTGTTATTTTACCCTTTGCTCTCTGGCCAAGCCTAAGGAAATTTTCCAAAATGTTGGGAATTAATTGACATTATATTATCTTAATCTATGAAATGTTTAATCTATGAAATGTGTTACATGGGTAAACTGTTTTATTAAGCACAGGCACACTTGGAACAGTGCATTCTACTGTTATTTATTTTTTCTTAAATAAATAACAATATAATGCATTACGAATCTTATTATGCATATACAGCACAATTTTTCATGTCTCTGGTTGTATATAAAGTATGTTGACACCAATTCATGTCTTCA
Organism: Callospermophilus lateralis; assembly: GCF_048772815.1. Classification (NCBI taxonomy): domain Eukaryota; kingdom Metazoa; phylum Chordata; class Mammalia; order Rodentia; family Sciuridae; genus Callospermophilus; species Callospermophilus lateralis. Next base: position 91,913,777 of record NC_135316.1, on the reverse strand, counting down.
TATATGTACCTTGGATAATGATGTCTATCACATTCCACCATCCTTGCTAATCCTCTGCCCCCTCCTTTTCCCTTCCACTCCTCTGCTCTATCTAATATTCATCTACTCCTCCCATGCTTCCTCTCCTTACCCCACTATGAGTCAGCCTCCTTATATCAGAGAAAACATTGGGCATTTATCTTTTTGGGATTGGCTAACTTTACTTAGCATTATCTTCTCCAATGCCATCCATTTACCTGCAAATGCAATGATTTTATCATCTTTTATTGCTGAGTAATATTCCATTGTATAAATATGCCACATTTCTGTTTTATCCATTCATCTACTGAGGGGCATCTGGTTTGGCTCTATGGTTTAGCTATTGTGAATTGTGCTGCTATAAACTTTGATGTGTCTGTGTCCCTGTAAGAGGAGAGGGATAGCTGGGTCAAATGTGGTTCCATTCCCAGATTTCCAAGGAATCTCCATACTGCATTCCATATTGCCTGCACCAATTTGCAGTGCCATCAGCAATGTATGAGTGTACCTTTTCCCCCACATCCTTGCCAACAAATGGTGCTGGGAAAACTGGAAATACATATGCAACAAAATGAAATTAAACCCCTCTCTCTCATCATGCACAAAACTCAACCCAAAGTGGATCATGGACGTCGGAATTAAAACAGAGACTCTGCCCAGAGACTCTGCATCTAATAGAAGAAAATGTAGGCCCTAAACTTCATCATGTGGGATTAGGCCCCAATTTCCTTAATAAGACTCCTATAGTGCAAGAATTAAAATCATGAATCTATAAATGGGATGGACTCAAACTAAAAAGTTTCTTCTCAGCAAAGGAAACAATCTGTGAGGTGAACAGAGAGCCTACATCTTGGGAGCAAATTTTTAACCCTCACACAGATACAGCACTAATCTCTAGGGTAAATAAGAACTCAAAAAGCTAAGCACCAAAAAAAAAAAAAAATTAACCCAATCATCAAATGGGCCAAGGACCTGAACAGACACTTCTTAGAAGAGGATATACAATCAATCAACAAATATATGAAAAAAAATGTTTATCATCTCTAGCAATTAGAGAAATGCAAATTGAAACTACTCTAAGATATTATCTCACTCCAGTCAGAATACTGTTCAGTACTCTGTTTACGTCTCTCAATTCCCAATTTCTCTTAGATTTGCCTAAAAATTCCTTAAATATTAAGATCTTATTGATACCACAATTTTAAATATTTTTTCAACATATTTAGTGGTTTTCAAGAAGAATTTGTCCAGATACTTGGTTCAATAGTACTTTAATCAATCAATATTTTAATTAACCTAAAATTCATGCTTTGGTAGCAGGGAAAAGATTTGAATAAGAACTCAATAATCCATTTTGCTCATCAATTTCTTTTGTTTGGAACTTTAAATCTTAAAACAGTTTAAAATCACATTATTTAATCACTAATTTAAAGGAAAAAAAATAGTTATCTATAAAGAAATTAGAAGGCATCAATTTCCATCCGTTCTCCTTGTATCTTTCAGTTTATTTTACCCACATGGAAACACTAACATTGTCAAAGTTTATGAAGTTATTTTTTTCTACAAAAATGATGAAAGGCTCATAAACTGAGTTCTTAATTATCTCAGTAATCTTTTTATATTGCCCACTAATTTAAAAACATTATGTGGTATATGAAGAATAAATTTGAGGGCAAGTTACTTTTATTGAAAACTTTTAAGAGTTTGTTATATTATATTAGTACTCAAAACTTGATCTCAATTGTTAGAATTTTTAAAACTATAATATATTATAATATATTAAATATCATAGAAAGTTTAGTATTCTTTAATTATTATTAGAGGTATGTGATTTATTTTGGATGTATCTTCCTGTGCACTTTAAATTTTACATTTATTCTGTTCAAAACTAAATGGAAAATTTTATATGATAATTGAATGTATGTGTATAATTTATATATATATATATAATTTATATATATGAAATAGGGAATATTTTCCTCCTATATTTGATTTTTTTTCTCCACAGATTTATTCTTTCAGAAATTCACTAAAATGTGTGAAGGTTGATACCTCCTGGTATTAACTTTATAGTACACACACATTCATTCTTTTTATCATTATAGATTGCATATAGATTTACTATGGTTGACAAGTATTTAGAAAGTAAACGTGTATTCATGTTTAACTTTGGATAGCATTTCATATTTATTATTTAAAATATGGACTATTAAGTTTTCAATACTGAACAGATCACAAGCATTTCTAGAGAAAATTTCTCTTATCTTGCTTTTGTTATTCTACCTTCTTAGATGCACACTGCCAAAGAGCAGAAACAACACACACACACACACACACACACATTATTTTTCTGTCTTAATTAGAGGTTTTCCAGAAGCCAACTTGACATAATGACTTAAGTTGATATAATTTGAGTAGTGATCTTAGGAAACATTATTCAGGTATGGAGATGTAGGAAAGTAAATGGGAGGTAAGCAATAGAAGATATATTTTTAAACAAATTACCATTGCTGATAAATAAACCAATACTAATGAGAGGCCCTGGCAGAAAATTATTCCATGCAATCCTGTGGGGGCACATTCACATTAACTCTCATCAGTTATTCCTTGAGGAGTCCTGCCAGAGAAGTGTAACCTGTGACACACCTGATGAGATACAGTAATGAGCAGAGAAGGGCCTATCAGTTGAAGAATGTCCTCCCGTGCAAGTTGATTCTGTTGGTGGTGCAGCTGAAACAGGTTTTGATGTGCTGAATGAAAAGGAATATAATATCTGAGATTATTATATAAATGATTTATATCTCACCTCCATCATTAATTATATGTATAACTCAAGTGCAGGCAGCAAGTTCTGTGTTGTGTGAGTAGTTTACCAAGGAATCTCACCATTCTTCAAGTTACCTTTCAGTTTCTACAATGTACCTGTATGAGTTTCTGGGCAGGAAACAATTAATAGTACAGATACAATCAATGTCTCCATGAAACTAAATTTGTATAGTGCTTACTATTTGATACAAAATTTTATTATTTAGAAAATTAGTTTTATCTCAAATGAAATACTTATAAAATATAAACCATCAAAGTATTTGAATAAGATTAAAAATACATTTTTGCTATGTAAAAAGGTACATTAGTAAAAATAAACTAAGTTTAATAATATGAATGACTTTTTAAATTTTCTATTTAGATATGACATAGTTTTAATTGATGACTTAAGATTTTATATAATACTATAAATATTTTACTAATTTTTCTATCTAGAGCATCAATCCCTAGGCACTCTGTTAAATTTACATTAATGCTTGGTATTCCTACTTTGGATTTTGACCTTTGAGGCCCAAATAACTCTAAATTAGAAAATAAGTAGGGGTCACTAGAATTCAAAGAGTATTCATAACTGCTAGTGAGTAGAAAACTTTAACAAATTTAAACTATGTAATAGGGCAAAGGGCAGAATATGAAATAAGGGGAAATAAAAAATGCAATTCAGAAGGAAGCATAATAATATAGCATATTATCACTGGTAGAATAATAACACAATAATTAAAGATTATTTAGCTTGGTAAATCAAAATGGAAAGGAGGCAAATGTACATAAAAGGTAAGTACTAAAATAGTGACTATGTGACAACTTTTTCAGCTGAGTGACACCTAAATCTTAGTTTATGACAGTGTAATACAGTGTAATAGTTGACACAAATTAGGTACACTTAAAATTAGATGGAATTTATTGATACGTTTGCCAACAGTCAGTATTTATGGAGCACCTATTCTATGAAAGGTATTTTCAAGATGGCTAGGAATAAACATTGAAAGACATAAATAAGTTATTTACTTTCTTTAACAAAAAAAAGAAAAAATAGTAATTAATAGCTAACAAATAACTAGACCTGGATACAGATGATATGAGAATGGGTAATGATGGGAGAAAGCTACACAAGTATTTTTGGTTACGTAGACAGTGAAGAAACCTCTGAGGACATGATTATTTTACCAAATCCTGAAATGAAATGGGAAGATTTCACAAAGACCTGAGGGAAAAGTTGGGTCATTAAAATGAAGAGCAGATGTCAATACAAGAGACAAAACTATTATGACATATTCAAGATGCAGCAGAAATGATTGTCCAGTTTGAGCAGAGTTAGCAAGTCAGCGATTGCAATGATCTAAAGGAGTGTTTTTGTACCCTGGACTAGCACCATACTCGTGGGTGAGTATGTTTATGTTTGTTACATTTATCATCTCGTGGATGAGAAATGTTTATTTTCTCTACTTCATAGAAATTTCTAGCATTTTGTAATGTGATTTTTTTACAAAAAAAGAGAAGGCTCAAGATTTGGTTTAAATATGAGGGTTCCCTCTCAAAGCTCCTGTGTTGATGTAAGACTTTTCAGAGGTGAAATGATTAGATTCTGAGAACTGCAACCTAATCAGTGGATTAATCCATTTGATGGATCATTAATTTGAAAGGGTTACTCTACTGGCTGGTAACTATAAGCAGGTAGGTGTAGAAGCGGTGAGTCAATGGAGGTGTGCCCTTCAGGATATTTTGTCCTCCCGGCTTCCCTTTCTGTCTCTCAGCTTCTTGGTTGCCATGAACTGAGCATCATTATTCCTCCGTGCCCTCTACCATGATGCTTTGCTTCCCTTTGGGCCCAGAGCAATGGAGTTGGCCACCTGTAGATGAATCTCTGAAGCTGTGAGCCCCAAATATACTTTTACTCCTGGTAGGTGTATTGGTCACAGTGAAAAAAACTTAAATAATACAAGAATTGTTCCAAAATTTTAGTGAGCAAATACGTGGATTGAAGTGCCCATTGACAAGAAATAGAACACTTAGGAAGAAGTAAATTTGAGGACCAGTGGAAAATAGGAAATATTTTTTAGACTTCATGTTAGGTATCATTGCTGTGTAGCACATTATGATAGCCTAGTGGCTAAAACAACATACATTTATTTTGTCAAAGTTTCTGGGAACAGAAATCCAAGCACTGCTAAGCTTCAGGTTCTCTCACAAAGTTTCAATTCCTGAGCTGGCCAGAACCAGGATTTTATTTGATGTGAGACTGGGAAGGATCTGCTTCCAATTTCAATGGCTTTTGGCAGGCTTCCATTTCTTGTGGGCTGTCATATTAAGGAGCTCAGCATCTTACTATTTTTCAGACAAACACCATCCTTAGTTTCCTGTCATTTGCATCTATGCCTATGTGGTTTGTCACAGCATGCCAGGCAAAATGGCAAAAAAAAAAAAAAGAGAGAGAGAGAGAGAGAGAGATGCTGCCAGAAAAATGGAAGTTCTAATATTGTGCAGTAATCACTCCGTTCATTGCTCAGTTTTAAAACAGTCTGACAATTATAGATATTTACTTCAATGGCTTTCTACTCCTTCTACCAAAATATGTAGTAGCTGACGTTTGCTGTATAATACATTAACATTAACAAACCACCTAGTTAAGTCTCACAAGAACCACCTGGTTAAGTCTCACAAGAGCCACCTGGTTACATCTCACAATTTTGATGGATCAGGAATCAAGGCATGCTACCAAGCCTCAAGGTCTTTTGTCTTCAAAGTGCCAGCCAGGGCTTTGGTATCCTATGAGATTTAAATCATGGAGAACTTGCTTCCATGATCATATAGTGGTTGGCAAGATTCATTTCTTTATGGAAAGTCAACTGGGTGATTGATTCTCTCAACTCCTTGCTGGTGATAAGCAATGGCCCCAAAGTATCTTGCTATGTTGTCCTCAATACATGCTTGACTTCTTTATCTAAGGGAGAGAGACAATAAAGAAAGGGAGAGAGGGAGATTGAGTGAGCGTTAGCAGCATTATTTTGAGGGTATTCCACAAAACTGTTCATACCAAATAATAGGGACAATTTAGGTAAATCTTAAAATCTGTCTGCCATATATTCATTCCAAGATGCTTATAAGATACTATGTGGCTTTTTGAGTAGTCAGTCAAATATGTGATTCTTGAATACAATGAAAAACTTAGGGTTGGAGATGGAAATTTAACTGATCAGTAAATGGTGTTTATACTAATATAACTACAAGAGATGTCAAGTGTGTGTAAATAGTGAAGAAAGTAGGTGTGAATCCAGATTACCACAACATTTGAGGTCTATAAGATTTAGAAAGGAATATAGAGTAAGATAATAGGAAGGTAGAATCTTTAAATGGAAAATTATTTATTTGAAAATCAGATTTTTTTTTCCAATTCTGCTGATAGAAGACAAAATAGGAATAGAGGAAGACAAAATAAGAATGAAATGGATGGCATTAGATCAGATTATGCTAAGTGAAACTAGCCAATCCCTAAAAAAACAAATGCCAAATGTCTTCTTTGATATAAGGAGAACAACTAAGAACAGAGCAGGGAGGAAGAGCATGAGAAGAAGATTAACATTAAATAGGGATGAGAGGTGGGAGGGAAAGGGAGAGAGAAGGGAAATTGCATGGAAATGAAAGGAGACCCTCATTGTTATACAAAATTACATATAAGAGGAAGTGAGGGGAAAGGGAAAAAAAAAGTGGGACAAATGAATTAGAGTAGATGGGGAGGAGAGAGAAGATGGGAGGGGAGGGGAGGGGAGGGGGAATAGTAGAGGATAGGAAAAGCAACAGAACACAACAGACACTAGTATGGCAGTGTGTAAAAAAGTGGATGTGTAACCGATGAGATTCTGCAATCTGTATACGAGGTAAAAATGGGAGTTCATAACCCACTTGAATCAAATGCATGAAAGATGATATGTCAAGAACTGTGTAATGTTTTTAACAACTAACAATAAAAATTTTTAAAAAAGAATGAAATATTGTATATTGGACATGGGAGTGGCAACATGAACATTGATGGGCAAGAAAACCTAACTGGAATCAATCTAAGAAAGTAGGAGTTAGGAAGAGAGAAATCACCAACATAAGCACATTTTCTAAAGCAGAGTTCTTAGATAAAGCAGCCTCAAAATCAGAGAGATGGGTAAAGATAAAACTCATCTTATTTTCACTGGAAACTAGAGTCAATTGAGGTTTTATTTACCTTTTATTTAATTTAAAACAACAAAAAATGTTAGGTTTAATTTAAGGTGAAATACATCACGGCATGAGTGTGTAGAAGAATATCACTTTATCTTTTTTCTCAGAATTGAAGATGATGCACAGAAGTTAAAAACAATAGATAAAAATGCTCACATATTCTAAAAATGGAGGGAAACACATTTTGATGTCTGTTCCATCATTCACTCAAAATGAGCAAAATGAGTTTCTATAGTTTTCTGGACATAACTGAATACTAACATAGAGAAGCATGACCATTCCTATCTAACCATTTCTCTCTTAAGTTATTTGTATTTCTTCCTTAGGCAGATATGTCCCAAACCCATATTCAGGAGATAAAAATGGGCAGAGGCCAAACTGGTCTACTCTTATGTTTCCTTGCCTTCCAAGATGCTTCATTGGTTCTCCAAAATTCTCCAGGATATTAAATTGTGGAGAAGAAATATAATAAAAGAAAATATAAAGATCATTCCCATTTACATTTAATTCTTCCTCAATTTACAAAGCTCTCATGTACAGGTTGATGCAACATACAAAATTTCTTTTTTTTTTTTTAATTGTATCCTTTTTTTTTGTACACAATACCTTTATTTTATTTATTTTTATGTGGTGCTGAGGATCAAACCCAGAGCCTTGCACATGCTAGGTGAGCGCTCTACTGCTGAGCCACAACCCCAGCCCCCCAAATTTCTTATTTTTAATTAAGACTTATTTTTATGCTCCTCAGGCAGAACTTTGTTTCTATCTCCCCTGCTGGGTTTCCTCTACTGTTAGAGTCTGTAAACAAGTCAGGATGGCACCTGGCATTTTGCCAGAGAAATGTTAGAGTCTGTAAACAAGTCTGGATGGCGCCTGGCAAAATGCCAGTGGGAGTGGTTTGTGAAGTAAGGCCAGTGAGCCATTAAGTGTGGAGATTCCTGATTGGTTGACTGCTGTATCTAGTTTATGTTAATTAGATAAGCTGTGTGGAATGTATAAATACCTCTGTTGTCCTACAATAAACGGCTCCCATTCCTGCTGTATCAATCTACACAAGTTGTTCGTCACCCCCCGATTATTTTGCTGCAGCCAGACTGCGGCACTCTACTATTTCCCTATGTATGCAAGTCTCTAAAGAGAATGTCTCCCTATTACCAACACATAAGTCATAAGTACAGTGCTCCGGTAGTTAGCCCAACTACTAGTACATGTTTTCAAGAGCCTTTTATTATATTTTTCTTCAAGATCACCTAATTTGTTGATGAGAAAGCCCATCATTGTAGCTCCATCAAGAAACCTTGTATCCCAGAACATCCACACCTGGAGCTTTAGAAGCTGTTCTTACAGTCTGTGCTGGCTCTCAATTTGGAGGCTCCTTATGCCTTGTGTTTTATTTTTGACTTTAAAGTCTTGAACTTTCCAAGACTTTAAGTTCCTTCAAGGGTAATTCAAATTTTTTTCTGTCAGAAGGCCTGGAAGCATTACCAATAGAGAAACATTTCACACTCAAGTGTTATTTTGAGGTCCATTGTTGTTTTCTGATCAAACATGTAGTATGAATCTGAGCTCCAAGAACACATTGAAGCTGGTTTATGTTTACAAAGTTTTAGTAGAAACATTCTACAGCACCCAAGGTCAAAACTAGATACCTGAATTTCCTGATTATCTCCTCCTATGAGGGGTTGAAGGGAGACATAAAACATGGTACCTTTAAGATGCAACACTGCTGGGGTTTGTTTAGTATATTTAAGATATGGCGAGATTAAAAATAAATCAGCAATACTAAATCATAAAAATAACAAAGCTATATTTAAATAAAATATAATGACTAAAATAAAATATTTAATTATATAAATTAAGAAGTATAAATAAATCATTAAATAGTTCCTGTGATATGTTGGCAAAAAATAAGTTGGATTAACCAAAGAACCTATGTATCACATCCATCCTAATGTGGCATGCCATATAGTGTGGGGATTCCTTTGTGTTCTAGCCTCTAATCACTTTCAGCCTCATTATTTTTATTTATTTTTTTCCAGAGAGAATTTTTGGAGTTCAATGAATGTTTTCTCATTGACTTTTATTTACATGCTTACAATATTGTATATGTCACATTTCTTTATGAATGTAATTACATTTGTTTCTCCTCATTGAACTGTGAAATATTTGATGATAGTGAAAAAAAGTCCTACTAATTAATCTGTTATTCACTAGTAGTATTTAATAATATATAAATTGTACTAAATTCTTGGTGTTTATTAAACTGAATTCTCAAAGAGAGAAAAAAAAAAGAAAAAGAAAGTGAGAAAGGAGAAAGAAAGATACAGAGAGTGTTTGAGACTCTTATTTATATCTTAACTCCTTTTCCTGTATCCAGGAGCTGCATGCTGCATGAATCCAGCATCTACTTCCCCTCTTCTCCAGGCAAATGTCAGACACCATCTCCTTCAACCTTTATTACAGGGAGCTTTGAGACACACAGTTTCTCCCAGGAAGTGCTCCATTCTCCCTTCTAGGTTCAGCAACTTGTGAGCTTCCAATCTGACTCAGGAGTAACCACAGGGAAGGAAGACACCTAAAGTTCATGCCTCTAGATAGAGCTCTGGATGCCTCTGAAATTAAGTTTTGGACAACAGGAACCATTTCTCAACTTTGATTCCTGTGAATTACTTCCAAAATTCTTCACTATAAAGTCCATACTCAAGATTAATCAAATGTGTGTCATCCCAGTATGCAGGGCAGAAAGGGTATTGATTAGTTTTCTCATCCCTTTGTATAACGACAGATCCATTAACTGCCAGAGATAGTCATGTCTCTGGGATCAGATTCACCTTTCCCCCAGGTACTATGCACATGTGAACATTTTTATAGATACCATTTCATATAAAGCCAAGCTCCAAACTCACAGCTCAAACTTCTTTTGGTTATAAAATCAAACAGATTTGAATTAGAGCTATTGTAAAGAATGAAAAAAAAGAGAGAGAGATTTGTATGCAATTGTTGGAAGATAGTTGAAGAAGAGGAAGTTGTTTCCTAAATCATGTTCATTTAGAAAATTGCCTGTAGTAATGGGCATGTTTCGTATAAAGGGGAGATTTGATGCTACTCAAATTAAAACCAAATGCAAGAAATAAAGCCAAAAATAGTTAAAAAGAAAGAAGCACAGTGCCAAAGTGGCATGATTCAAGAGAATATAATATGTAATATTAATTTTAAAGATCATTGGTTGAATATTGGGTATAGTATCTTGATTATTTTTATTTATTTAAGAAATTAGAAGTATATAATCATTTATGCTTGCTGAAATATTAGTGCAAAGTATCACCATGGTATAAAAATAGAAAAAATTATTAAAAGTGGGGAAGTAAATTGAATAGAGAAATGTAGATTTACATATAGCACCAAAGGAGAACTTAAAGTCAGTGGTACATATAAGAAGAGTTAGATGATTTGTACTTGTGTGTGTGTGTGTGGGGGGGAGTTAAATCTGTTTTCTAACCTCATTCAACCTTCTATTTTTGTAGATACAAACTACATTTCATAATTTCCTCTTGTTGCATAACAAGTAACCATAAACTTAGTGAATTTCAAAGGCATACATTGTCTCACACTTCCTCTAGGACTGAGTAAGGGCACAGTATGGTTGTACCCTCTGCTGAGAGGTTACAATACTGAAATTGAGGTATCAGCTATTCTCTACTTTCATTATTTAGAACTCTATGTTCTCTTCCAGACTCATTCAGGCTGTTGGCAGAATTAAATTCTTTGTACTGTATGAGTGAATTCCATATCTCCTTGTTAAATATAAACTGAGGAACTCTTTGCATTACTAGATAACGTCCTCATGTCCTTACCATATTACATCTTCTGTCAATCCTGGCAATTTCACATTGAAGGCCAGCAAGCATCTGATATTTATTTCTTTTCTCTTTTAATGTCTTCTCTGATTATGTCAGGCCCATCTAGTTTATTCTTTATTTGATTAACTCAGAGTTAATTGGTTAGGGGTCATAATTTATCTGCAAAATCCTTTTTGTTTTATTATGTATCATAATCACAGGAGTGATAACCTACAACATTCACAGGTATTGTTTCAGTTGAAAGGGAGGAAATTATACAAGGGCATAAGGGTATATAGGACATTTAAAATCTTAAAATTCTATTGTCTATTCTATAATTTTATTGTATTATGAAGTCTACTTTGAATCAATAGAAATGAGAAATTAAAATGTAAACGTGAATTTATGTCCATGTGGAAATAACTAAAATTTTGCCAGGAATAAAAATGATGAAAATGACATTGAACCATGAACTAAATTCTTTAAAGGATGAGGGACTATGCCAAACAGAAAAATAGATAAATGCAAACAGGAAAATAATGGTACTTAATTTATTGTTTATTGCTCATTTTTGGAAGGTTGTTTGATTTTTTCGTAGTCATTTGGCTTTTTGGTTTGGAGGAGGAAAGGAAACAGTGGAAACATAAGTGAGGAGCAAGTGGAAAACATTATTCTCTGTAAGCATCAATTTTTCTTGGAGGAGAAGAGGGTGTGAGAACATGTACACAGGTAAGAAAACTATAGGGGAAATTCTGTCATAGGGAACAATATCCAAAAAGTCACATTAAAATGTTTTGGTTAATTCTTTAAAGTCATTCTCAAAGAACCACCTGTTACATTCTTGTTTTCCAGGGAATAATAATGAATTTTTGGCTAGTAAGACATTATTTAATTATTAAAAATAGTACATTAACATTATTTTTAAAATCCCATATATTTGATGCATGGACACCAACAATGGTGTGCTAAGTGTTATTTTCCAATTGGTTGTGTTTTGGAAATCAAACACCAACAAATAAACCAATTGCATCAAATGTTATGTATTCATAATACATTTGTTTTAAGTAGAAAGAGATTTCTAATGATTTTCATAGTTTGATAATCACTAGGTCTCTATTACCATCTTTCCCATCCAACTTGAACTCATTTGTGGACATTCTCTTTGCAAGCATTCAACTTTTATTCAATATTTATCTCAATCACTGATATTAGAATCCATTTGGAAGAGAAGTCAATAAGTAGTATCAAATTTAATTAATCAGCAGCATGGCATTTTGGGGGGTTATCTACAACTTTTTTGCAATGGAGTAGTTTTTCAGCTCTGTTTATTGATTAAATTCACATCTTATAAATAAATGCCATTAATTGTATTTTTAAAAATGTGAGCCTTTTTTACATTTTAGAGAATTTGATCCCATGTATTTCATGCAATGTCTGGCTTTTGTTCTTATTGGTGTGCCAAGACAAATCAGTATTCAGTATGGTTTCATCCATACCTCCTTTCAGATGACCAAATGCTGATTTAAAAAACTGGAAAACAAAATAAAACATGCCACTATAATCATTGTTTAGAATAACCAAATAGTAGACAAATACATTTAATGAGTGATTAATTTTGGCTGAGGTAATGCAGAGATAAGAAAAATTTAAAATTTTGACTTTGAAAGTGAGTAAGTAAAAGGAATGTGGATATTATAGATCCAAGGAACTACATTATCTAGGACAGGTCTCCGTGTACTATAGCTCTTGAAAATTAAATGTTTTGGGGTGTGATTAATATAAACTTGTGAGTCCGTAAAGGGGGAGGTACAACAGACCTCTTCTCTGTCAGGCCAAATAAACTTAATGTTACATTTAAGCTTAATGATGATATATGTCTTGCCCTGGGACTTAAACAGCAGCACCTGGTTGACCATTCTGTTGGCCAAAGCAATAAGAAGGAACTTAAGAGCTGGGGATGTGGGTCAAGCGGTGCTGGCCTGGCATGCGTGCAGCCCGGGTTTGATCCTCAGTACCACATACAAACAAAGATGTTGTGTCCGCTGAAAACTAAAAAAATAAAAATAAATATTAAAAAATTCTCTCTCTCTTAAAAAAAAAAAAAAGCAATTTAATATTTTGCTTTTTTTCTCCTATAAAATTCTAAATTGTTTTCCATTACATCCTGATAATAGTTTATGCTTATTCTAATAGGAATATTTAGTCACACTGTGCTATTTAAACAGTGATTTCACTTAAAAATATAAGTTGCGAATGTGTGGATAGATGAGCATTTATGTGTGTGAATGTGTTGATATGTGTGTGTGCGTGTTTGTGAGTGTGCCTATCTAACAATATTCGTTAGTTATAGCACATTCAAATACCTAAAAATGAAGAAGGTACGAGGAAATATTCACAAGGCACAAACTACCATGAGAATTTCATTTTATGCATTAAAAACAAGATAATTCACCAGTAATAAGGCCATCAAAGAAAATCTTCTTGCTGCTTATAAATACCAAGGAGACATTTTGTTGCAAAACCTTCATGTAATTTCAAAATGTGTAAGAAGTAGAATTAGGTGGAAAATGACTTGCATAATGTTAGAAATATTAACATGAGGTACTCTTAAGTGATATTTTCATTTTACCCTTAGTTGCTGCTGTTTCTAAAGGCAAAGTTTTTGTACCCTTATTTTATGAAGCAATATATATGCCTGTATTAAGTGTTTCAAACATTCATTATAGGTAGAAATCATTCTGATCTGGTTGTTATTCTTTTGAGTATTGAAAAAATTGGAAATTGACATTTCTAAAAGAAAATTAACAGTTAGTACTATCATGCCTCATGAATAATTGGAAATACCAGGATTGGGAGAAAATTATAATTAGTGATAATGAGTTCTATTTCTGTTTGAATGATGGGCAATCCATTTCAAAAATAATGGGGAGAAAACTGAAATTGGTAATTAATAGAAATGGGGAGAGCAAGAGGAAGGGAGTAGTGGGGAGATCAAAGACATCATTTGAGGCCCAGGCTACAAGCCATTGGGCTGTGGTAAAACCATTTGCTCTTCCTTAGAGGAATTTGGGATCCAATAGTTTCAAGTAGATGTATCCATGGTTTAATTGATACTTTGATAAAATCATTCTGGCTTCCATCAGCTGACTGGAAATGGAGCAAGGGTTAATTAGAGAATTAATAGAAAGATATTGAAACCTTGTGTTTGAATATCATGTAACCTGAAGGATGTTAAGAAACCTGGAGAAGGTGTTTTGATTCAGATTATACTTTAAGAGCAAAACTAATGGGATCTGCTAACTGGTCAAATATAAAGACCAACAAAAATAGAGGAATCAAAGATGAGCCAGAGACTTCTAATTAGGGCAACCAAGAGGACCAAATGGTCATCAAATAGAAGGAGAAAAGTTTCTGTCTGGTAAATTTTGGCAACAGGAAGCTTAGTTTAAAATACAAAGATTTTATAAAGTCATATATACCTAGTTAAATGCTACAATTGGATATCTATAATAATATCAACTGAATACTTATTTAAATAAATCTCATTTTTATCCACAAAATTAATTTTTAATGTCTATTTTATTGTCTTAAATAAAATGTAATAATCAAAAGTAGAAATCCTACTGCATTAATTTATTATCTAATCCAAGTACTGTCAATTTATGTGAAAAATAGAAATTTTAATTTATACACACAAGCTTGTTGTTACAGTGTTGTTCCTACTGCAAGAGACAAAAACTGACTGGAAAAAGAAGAAAATTCAACAATGGAAAACATTGGAAATCATCAGCAACTTGAGAGATCTTTAAACAAATTATTGGAGTTCTACCAGTAGAATTAAAGTAATATTCAAAAAGTGTTTTTCAGTAATAAATGCAAGGTGAGTATTCACTTTCATTAAAAATATCACTTATTAAGTATATGTGAAAATACTTATGTATGTGTGTACATGTGTGTATTATATGATGACTGTTGTTAAGAATGTATTGAAAACGTAGAGTGTGCAACTGCAGTTATAGGAGGTGAGAAGAGCAGAAGGGAATAGAGGGAGAGGGTGAAAACAAAAAGAAAAAGGAGGAAAAACTCAGAACTGAAAAGTGTATGTGTGTTTTCTTTACATTTACGAATTTGTTAATTCAGTATAAACATATTCATATTAAATTGATACTTAAAAACACTAAAAATTGAAGCAAGTAAATGGTTGTGGAATTTTCTCACTGATCTAGAATATTCATCAATTAGTTGTTTGGTTACAAGGATCAACATCCCCATATATTAAGTTTGATTTTATAAAAGAAGAGGCTAGTATTAGATATTCATTCATTTAAATAATAAATACAACAAAGAAGAAATCTGGCATTACAAATAACTAGGTACTAAAGACTGTGAGGGCACTTCCCCAATGCTAACCTTATGCTTGTGTGACCTGATACATCTCAGTTGTCTCCCAAAGGTTTCCTTTCCACTGATAAAACTGTTCCATAAATGAGTATACTTTATATAATCACTGCTTAATTACATGAAAAATAGAAAGAATGCTCTGTCAATTTCTGTATCTAAATCCCCAAAGAGTTCTATGATTGGCCTGACTTTGGTCAAAAGCTATCATTGCACCAATCAGTGATTCCATAAGAATGAACTGTTGTCATGATCATAATTATTGAAAATGTGGTTTCAGGGAATCACTATACTGATACCTAAAATTATGTTAGAAATATTGATGCTCAGGCTATGTTCTAGATCTACTGAATCAGAATCTGTTCTATGAAATCATCTCCCCATGATTTGTAAGTACATTAAAATTTAAGATATGCTTCTCTAACATGTTTAGTACTATACTCAGAGACAAATTAATGCTTATTTTTCTTACTCAGCTTCCATTATATTCTAATATATCTTTAAATAGCCAAGTAAATGTATGGGGTGCTGGAATTACGGGATGTTATCACCTGGTGATCAAAACTTCCATAGCTCTACAGGCCCCCAAAAGCTTAATTGCTAAACTATATTTCTGTGGATTAAAGGTAAAATTATGACAGGATTAAAGAACATTTTATATTTAAGGAAACATTAAAACTGTCACAACTACTTGGTGTATCCCAAAGTGGGAAAATATGTAATATCATATATATATATATATATATATATATATATATATATATATATATATATATATAAATTAATTCACCTTGACCAATGAATTAAAAACTATACATGTTTGGAGATGTAGATACACAATCTGAAGACACAATATAGCCTACTGATTTGTGATTAATTTTCAAAGTCTTAACTCACACAATTATTTAATTAATTATTAACTCCTGAATTATTTATTATTTAAATATATGCTTGAGAAATATTAGACTATTGGACAACTAAAACTCCTAAACTGTCAAGGAGAATTCACTTTCCTGGATTATTCACAAGATGTCTTTGATAAAACTACTTACAATGCTCACATGATTTTCAGGAAAGCTCTTAACATTTTTCACATAATTTATATCTAAAGGACTTCTGATTTAGGGCCTAGAAAACTTTTGACTTAGTGCCTAGAAAGCAATTTAGCAAGCTACTTCATCTTTGAGGGAGGTATTTAGGCTCTCCCAAAACTTTTGTTCTTGAGTAAGACAAAAGTCTGAAGTAAACAGAAAACTGCCAAATTTAGTGGGAATTTTATTTTTTTAGTTAAGATATATTTTCCAAAATATTACAAACATTTAAATTTGAAAAAAAAATATATACCAATTTTCACATTATGGGGAAAAGAAGTTCTCATTACTATATGTTTAACATACAGAACTGAAAGAAAAAACATTTTGCTCAATTACTTATTAAAGATATGAAGACTTTCACCCAAGTAAACTAAAGTTAATAAATGTCAGAAAACAATGGTGAAAAGTGCTTATTTTCATTTGTTCCTTATGCAAATATTTTTCAAAAATTAGGCTGAATTTTTCTAAATATAATTTAAATGTACTCTAAATTTTAAATATAGATCAACAACATTTTTGTTTCCATCTTAAGCATATAAATTTCACCTTGCAACAAATCATTATTGCTTAACAAAACAGTTTGCATTTGCTTTACTGTATAAACAAAACATTTTCTGATGTGAATACAAATGTAAATATTTAGGTAATTACCTGATTTATCTTTGTGTTCTTTCTCTTCTACATGAGTGTATAGGTTTTATGATAAATTTTGCCCTGGTAATTCATGTATTACATATATTGTCTCATTCAGTGGAAAGTATTAAAATTTCAATTTTATCAATGAGTATACTATAGTTTGAAAGGACTAGATAAATGTCCAGGTTCATGAACAAGTAGAAAAGCCAGTACATAGATTTAAAGTTCACATTCATGACATGGCAGAAGGCTACCTCTCCAACTGTATAGAAAAATTACAGACATTATCTTGTTTCATCTTCTTAATGATTCTTCTACCATTAAGAAAACACAATGATTATACCTGACTCAACCTATGAAGCCAAAGGATCTTTGGAAGCAAGGTACCATCTGCATTAAAATTACACTACCATCAGAGATTTTATTGGAGAAGGGATAAAAGAATGATTCCCATGGAAGTCTGGACATGAGTAGGAGTAGAGAAGTTATCAGAGAATTAGCACACTACAAAAATAAACTCTCATGATAAGGGAAGCTGCCATTGGGCAGAAAGACTGAAAAAGACATCAAATCTGGTGGTAATTGGGGATAAAATGTATTAGAAAAATTACAACAAAGTGGGTAACCCAAGGAATAACAATGACATAATATATATTTTTCAGCAATACATTTAGATATATTTTATTCTTTTAATTAATTAGTTGATTAATTTACTCATTTAGTCAACAAATGTTGAACTACCTATATGCCAAGCATAGGAGGATAAAAGAGTAAAAACAAGATACAAGGACCTTGCTTTCATAGGGGCACTGGAAATATATTGGCTGTAGAGAAGAACTTGTTGACATTATATCTGAAGCATAAGTGTGATTCAGGAAAACAAAAATATCTGGAGAGAGAAAGGGAAACAGAATGTACCTGTGTAGCTTCTGGTTTAGTCTCTGCATCCTCAGAAGAATTTCTGTGAGAAAATATGTAGGGCATACTTGGAGCAGAGTATATTTCTGAATGAAAAGCGTCAGTAAGGGTTGTGTTATATAGCACCTGCCACAGCCAAAGCCCAAAGCTTAATCCTGCTGTGAAATTCTGAGAAATGATATTAACACAGAACTTGGTGATTCCTCAAAGGAGCAAAAGCTGGGGCATTTATATACCAATTGGCCACATTTTTAGATGATAGCTGCTCCTGGTGTGATTCTAATTATCTTCAGACTTGCAAGGTGCTAAAGTAAAGCAGGCTTCATTAGTTTTGGGGGAAAATGTCCTCAGAAACAAAATTACCTATACTGAAAGGTGAATTCTGCTGGAGTTCATTGAAAGGTAAGAGAAAAATATGCAGTAAGATGAGGACATGGCTCATTAGGAGAACTTAAATGCAGCCAGAATAGAAAAGTGGCATTTTTCATGTTCCAAGAATAGGGAATAAATGATTTCCTTGCAAAAGCTTTGGAAACAGTTTGAAGAAAACTGTAAATAAACTTATGTGAGTTGAACAACATCATTACTTTATTACCATTTTTAATGCCAAAACAATTCAAGTTCATGGAGAAAAGATACAATATAACAACTAAAATAGTTCCCTATATTAAAGCAAGAGAAAGACAAACTATGAACAAACATTCATTATTCATTCATAAAAATACTAATAAAAGACAAAAAGTAACTGCTGTGCAAACAGAGTACTGGTATGAATGCATTGACTTTATGTAAAACCTTATTAAAAATTAGTACTTTATTGATTGTATTGTGCTTGAAAGAAAACCAAGTGAATATTCCTAGATTTGTAGTTCTGATAGACTTTCGGAGAATTAGACAGAACATGCTAATTAAATAATCCATCTCTGTCTTTTCTACAATCTTCAATTCTAGTGTGCTTTCTAAAGAAGCTATAGTGGAAATTACAAATATCTTATTTGATAATTAGCTACAGTCTTAAGCATAAAGTACCAAAACTTAAATAAAGACAAACTGGCACAATAAAATATACATCACAAAAAGGCAATGGATATTAAATTACAAGCAGAAAAGGAGGTATTTGTTTGGTAATACAGGTATTATATTAAAATTTGTATAAAGTATAATAGGTTTGAAATGATTTTGGACAATTATTCATCTTTTGCTTAAGAGACAATTCAAAACATGAATCTATAGTTCCAAGACATATAATTTATGAAAGCTATACAAATGGAAGGGTATATTTTAAAAAGGTATCTTAGCAAATGACTTGAAAAAGTACTAAAGTACTAAGTGTTGGATACTGATAAACATGCTGACCAAACCAAAAGATGGATGAGAAAGAGAAAAAAAATATATATTTAGGTCACCAACCATGGAAGAGAATAAAGAGCAGAAATTTTGTAAGAAGTAGAAGTGAAATCCAAATTCAGCATAACTGTGTGCTTTTCTCATTATTTTTAAACCCTACTAGTTTTAAAATTTGTTTTCTTTTTAATTAATACGTGATAATTATATTTATATTTATGAAGTATGCTGTGGTAAATTAATATATGTATGAGCTCTATATTGATCAAATGCATGTTTTTTATTTTAAATACAATATTGTTATGGGATCAAGAATAGTAATCTAAATATGCCATAAAATGTATAATGAAAATATTTGGGCTAATTTTATTATCTAAAATATTTATTTGTATCACTTCTTTCTGAGAGTGGGGAAATATATTCTGCAAAGAAAATCACCATAAAAGTCTTTGCACTTTTGAAATACATGATTTATATAAATAGAAAAATTATCATACACCATCAGTGAAAAATCCTTTCTTTGTGTATATCTTTTTGTTAAGCAGCATATATGAAATGTTTATCATAATAAGTTATTGGAAATAACTCTTAAATACTATTCAATAATGCTGATAGTAATCACTGAAGAACTTATCTCAAAAACAAAATAGATGAGCACAGATTACTTATAAGCTAGGCATATTCATTTTATCAGAGTTCATTTAAGAAAAGAAATACACTGACCCTTAACAAGATAAGGGCCTTTTATTTTTAATAAAAATTAAATCTGACATAGATGTAGATGGCTAAGGAAATGAAGATTCAGAAGAGGAAATTAGAAGTTCAGTAAAGGACACAGTAGTCAACACTTCAGAAGCATTGGTATGAACATGCAGAAAAATTTTAGCAATCAAGCATATACAACTGCCAAAACTGAATCATGGCTTTCTCTTGTGCAGAATGTTAGACAGTGAAACTACTGTTCTTAAAAAAAGAAAAAAAAACAATAAAAAAAAGAAAAGAAAAGAAAAGAAAGAAAAAGAAAAAAAAGCTTCTGGAAGTCTAGATGGACAGAGATACACACCTTCATGACTTTGGTTAGGAGTAAGGCGGTCAGGATTCACAAGTCATTAGGAAAGGTCATTAGGAGACAGGTATTTGGGTAGTTCTGGCTTAACTGGGAAAAATGGTGAAGGTAAGTACATTGTATGAGAATGCAAATTAAAAGCAGCCTCTGTAGAAGTATCTTAATGATAAGGTGAAAATACAGCCTATGTTGTCAAAGACAGCATCTTTTCCCAGTCATCTCAATTTTTCCCTCCAAGTAGGATCATAAACAAAGTCTGATTTACCTACAAGGGGAATAAATATTACCCAAAGATCAATGGTAGAAATTAAATAATTTTGTGTACATTTTTTTAAAGGCAGGATTTACATTTTTTTGTTACATGGAGCATATTCATATCATGTAAAACAGAGATACATGTTTTTGTTGCATGGAGACATGTTTTGTTGTCATTTTTATATAGAAGTTAAGTGTGATGATGATGATGATGATGCTTGCCCAGTTTAAAAAGAGTGTACTAAGTGTGATGAGTTGCATTGTATCAACTTGGGTAAGGTGGCACAGTGTTCCCAGAATCCACTCCTTCACGTTGTTCTTGCTTTTAATTGGTCAAAGCAGAACTTTGCATGATATTTTGATGGGAGATAAGGGATACCCATCACACTTTGAAAATCTTTGTCATAAAATACAATGGGGAAACTGGAGACTATAATGCTAAATGAAATGAGCAATCCCCCCAAAAATCAAAGGCCAAATGTTCTATCTGATATGTGGATGCTAAGGTACAATAAGGGAGGGTGGAGGGAAGAATAGGAGTACTTTGGATCAGACAAAGGACAATGAATTGAGGGGAGGAGGAATGGGAATAAGAAAGACAGCAGAATGAGTCACAGACAACTTTCCTATATTCATATCATACTATAGTCACCATCGCACATAATCAATGAAACTCCATATCAAGGACAATCACAAAAATGGGAAATTATACTTAATGTTTGCATAATATGTCAAAATACATTCTACTGTCATATGTAACTAAGGAGAACAAATAAAAAAATAAGAATCATGTTATCTGAAAATAATGTTATGCTGCTTGCTCTTGAAAAAAGAAAAAATCAAACAAAAAACAAAATAAATAGCAAAGAAAACACCAAAATGGGGGATAGACAAAGAGATTCCCAATGAATCCAGTTTGTTCTGCTATTCTCCTTTCTCTGTCCAGCTCTTTTGTCCAAATTTTGACATTGAACAAGACTAACTTAAAGCCAATCCCCCAAATTTTAATTGTTCTTTCATAAATATGGTATTTCACAACCTAAAAATCCTCTCAAAAGAGTGAGAAAATTGACACACAAATAAGGATTGTTAATTTTAATAAATTGATTATAAAAACTTGCATATTGTTTCTACATTATTTGGTGACGGGGAAAATGAATGACAACTCAGATGAAAAAAAAAGAATTTTAGAACAAAATTAATTGTCTTTCCAAGAATATCTGAGATATATTGCAAATTAATTTATAATTCTAATACAAAATAAATACAATCTAGCGACATATTTGGGTGTTATATCAAATGGTAAACATGTTCACATTAAAAATACTACAATTTATCCAGGAGCAATGGCATATACCAGGAGGTAATGTAATACCAGAGGGTGAAACAGCAGGATCACAAGTTCAAAGCTGGCCTCAGTGTTGGTAAGGCTCTAAGCAACCCATGAGACCCTGACTCTAAATAAAAGAGAAAATAGGGCTGGGGATGTGGCTCAGTAGTTGAGTGCCCCCAAGTTTAATCCCTGGTATACGCCCCGAAATACTACAATTTAAAATATTAATAGCATAAAAAATCATAAAATAGTTACATAGATTTGAAAAAGTAAACTTGTTAAAATATAACATCTATTTTTAATATGTGATATGTAACTTTTCTAAACTTGTCACCTGAAACTCAGTTTGGAAAATTAAACAGTGATAATAATGATATAAAAAACATTCCATGGATATCAGGTGTGAGGATACATGCATGTATCATATGCAACAGAGAAGGCTGAGGCAGGAGGATTACAAATTGGAGGTCAGACTCAGCAACTTATTGAAACCCTTCCTTATTTTTTGTATTAAATGAAGGATGGTGTTGTAGTTGGTGATAAAGCAGCTTTGAATTCAATCCCTAGTCTTTCCCCTCAAACAAACAAAAAGAATTCAGTAGAAATGTGTGAAAAATATGACTTACATAATTAACATCATATAGACTATTAAAAAAAAACAGCCAACAGTATAATTTGTGAATGTTTACATGTGATTTTTTTTAAAAAGATGACTTAGGTCTCAGCATATTCTCCAAGTGCTAATTATAGTTCAATAAGAAAAAAATCTGCACAATTTGACAGAAAATTCAAATCAGAGTAAAGATTCTCCTATATTTGACAAATTCATAACAATGATTTTTATGACTTTTTGAGCCCCTTGTAATATATATTTTTAAACCATAATGAAACTAAGTGTGAAATAAACCCATGTCAGCTATAGAAAATCAAGTTAAATGATATCTAGTAGAAATTTTCCTGCTTATGATTATTCTCTTGAAATACCATAGGAAAAGCTACATCATGTTAATTTACTATTTTCGTTACCAGCATCCTAGTTGGTTCTTCTTTACTTATTTATCTTTGTTTTAATGTCATCTCAGTGTTCCTGATTAATGAAAATGTGTTTGCCTTTTTATAGAAACAATTGGCTTCAGAGACAGAATTGAAACAGGTCAACCAACTATTTGTTAGTTAACAAATTTTATTTCCGTTAATTCAAGGTTTTGCATTTATCATTTCAAGAAAATTAATGTGGAAAATTATTTTAAGAAAGTAAACTTCCATTCTCCTTACATTCAAATTAAGATTAAATATTACTTGTACTTGGTAATAAAGAGAATGCAGGAAAAGATGAGCTTAAAATATAGAATTGGGGAAGAGTAATGATAGTAACTGAGACTTTCTGTCTTAGAATGAGAAAGGCATCCCTAGGAGTACTTTATGCATTATTACTCATTTACTTTTTGGAATTATCTTAAGAAGTTTTCTCTCTCTCTCTCTCTCTCTCTCTCTCTCTATATATATATATATATATATATATATATATATATATATATATATGCTACATATTTAATATATATATTTTAGCACATAGAAAAATCACAAGTTTACTTCTGTTTTATATGGTCACACAACTGTACACTAGATTTAATCCCAAACCTATGCTTTTAAAACCAATTTTATTTCCCTTTTATACCAGCATAGTATAAAATTATTTGAGTTAGAAAATTCCATATTGTTTTAAATCCCTAAATTATAATCTATAATAATCTGATTTTTTATGTTAGTACACATAGACAGAAACTTCTGGGGTTGTGTTAAAAGAAATAAACATACTTCAAGATTACAGATATTAGTCAAGTGACATAGGACATTCACTTTATGTATTGAAGTTGCCAGTTTATGGATGACACGAAGTCTTGCACATTTAAGATGCAATGCCCCAATGCAGTCTTGGTGGATGTGAAGTAATCCCATAATAATGCCAAGTTTCCAAGCTCCACAGGGGTTCCCTTTCCAGTTCCTCTGTTAGCCTTGCACATAACATCTCCTGCTGGCTGAGTGGCATAATGTTCATGTTTCCTTCAGGCTGTCTTTTCACTCGGAACCAAATGGGGGCAATTGTGCTTTGCAGTGAATAATGAATCCCTGGGGTAGAGCAGTAAGACTGTTTCTGAAACTTGTGCTCCTGATGGAATGTACACAATCCCAATTTCTGTGTTAAAAAGAGCTGGTGCTAGCTATCTTAAATAATCATTCTTCCAGACACTGTTCCCCACCAAACACAAGTTAAATAAAAATGAAATGTGAAATGCTTTTATTTCTTTCAAAATTATTCATGTTGTACTAGGAAAAAAAAATTCCAGAGAAGTCTATAAGAGTAATATTGACATCAATTTCTTTTAATTCATTTATAACTTTCAGAATATTGTATGATTAACTCACTGTGTTTCTCAGAATTTCTGCACTGACAACAATGGAGAGAAAAAAATGTATATTTGAAAAAAATACATTAATTTTGTAACTCCACCACTGAAATAGGAAAGTGGCACATATGAGCTCTGTGGATTGAATTCTGAAATACAAATGAAACGTTTCACTAATCATGGATTGGAAATACAGCCTAGGATACCTCTGTTACTAACTCCCATTAGTGCTACTGAAACTGACACATAAAATTAGCCATGCACTTATTCATTTGCTAAAAATGAGAACAAAACTCTATAGAGATAACACTAGGTCCACAATAGGGACATTGGAAAACTTATTTAAACTAATAAGTGAAAGCAATGAGCCAACAGAATGATCTTTATTCAAGAAAACTGTATAACATGAGGTACACAGTACATTCACTGCATGTGAACCACTTGATTTCAAAATCGCAGATATAATAACCAGGGACAATACCTTATGTTTTGTTATAATATTTTCATAACATTGAAAATCATCTTTAAACTTAACCAAAAACAAGGTGATATTTTCAGTTAGTTTCTGTAAGCAATTTTACTCAGAGGAACTGAAATTTCTCTTAAGTTCACTGTGACCACCTATTATGATATCAGAGCCTTAAACTGAAATCTATCAAATCTAAACACTATCAGATATAGGTAGATTTACAGCACCAAAGTGTGCAAGGAAAAAATTGTTATATTAAAAATTCCATCTTTAGCATTCCATTTTTATCATTAGGAAAAATATCACAATCCACTATTATGAAACGTTTTGATTTTAGAGAATGAGCTTCCATTTTGGAAGTTTTATATCAAGATGGATGAAACAATAACTAAGAAGAAAAATCTAGAATAAGTTTTCTAAGAAATATATATATCATAGTTTGCGATTAATTTTATCTACCATTTAGTTACATAAGTATAAGGACTCTGATCCATTTAATAATCACATCTGACAGTCCTATCTTGCATTTGAAGTCAAATACAAGGATGTTGTATTACAGAGGTTTCAGCTCAGTCTCACATGGCAAAAGTCTATGTGATTAGCAGACCCTGAAATGATGTAGTTCACTTGTTTCAATGTCTGCATAGCCACAAGCTGTCTGCCTGTCTGCTCAGCCATATGTTGCGACTTGCATCTTAAAATAAAGTGTGACTAATTCTTACTTTGAGCTACAATGCATTATTTAAAAGTGTTATAAAATTATTTGCAATGCAATAATATAAAATTTTGTTTCCATACATGGTCTATTATAATTAGGGAGGCTATTGAAATGAATAATATATATTTACAAAAAAAGTACACAACTGTGAAGGCTTAGTGCATTTTATGTAGATACTTATATTCTAAAATTTTATTTTATTCAATTTTTTATGTTTTTATTAGTGCATTATAATTTTACATAATAGGGGGATTCATTGTCACAACTCCTACATGCATATAACATAACTCATCAATTTCATTCCCTGATATTTCCCCTTTTCCATCTCTTCTCCCTCCCTCTGATCTTTAGAATAGTGTTTTTTCATATGTGTTAAAGAGTGATTAGAGAAACAAACTACTTTATGAGTATATATAAATAAATTTATTGTCTATAAAAACAGTATGATGTGCTTATACTTGACACCATTGAGTGTTATGTTATTGTTTAACATCTACTTATCTTCCTTTCATTAAATGCATTTCCTGATATAATAAACAAAATTAAAGCTGAAGTGCAAACATGATACATTGTGATACAAACTTGATTTCCTCTCTATCAAATTAGTTTTTCCCCTGAACTTGCTTAAGTCCCTTACTGTCATCCTCATTTTGCAATCTCTCCAAAATGGAAAATTTTAAATTCAACATACGTAGGTTCTAATGCCATTGATATCATTAGCTTTTTCAATTTGGGCAAACTGAGACATGAATTTTGCCACTCTGTAGTACAGACTTAAGAATTTACAAGGTCTGTTAGAGAAACCTCAAAGATTATAATAAAAAAAAATGCTTGCAAAATGCTCAGTTAAATACTAGTTACATAACAAATTTGCTTGTTCTAGTAATTTCCATTCTTGAACATTCTAGTAAATTCAGAAGTATCTTCATTTATTTGTTCTTTATATTTCTATGACCAATCAGTAATCACTTTCTGTAGAGTCTTTAAAACTGTGATCTCTTTAAGAATAAAGACTCTCTTTCACCTCTTCAGTATTACGTATGAGATAAATGCTGGTCAAATATGCTTTCCACTCTACAATTTTCTCTATCTGTAGTTGTATTTTATTACTTTAAATAACTGTCTGCAGTTCATATTTTAGATAACTTACAAATAAGAAAAATGAAATATTTTATTATTCTTGTATGCTCTTCCTTTCTGTAAGTATATCATACTTGCTAAACTTTTATCATTTCTCTTCTCTTTGAAGAGGTTCTTTTAACTATTCTTTCAAGACATATCTGCTGACAATAAATTCTTCTTAATTTTGGAAGGGAAATTTCTCTGGAAATTGAATTCTAATTTGGCATTCTTTCTTTCAACATTGAATTATGTCACTGGACACTTCTTTCTTGTATGGTTTCTGATGAGAAATTCACTATGATTCTTATCCTGTTCTAAAGGAAAAGTGTGTGTTCTTTTCTGATTTCTTCCAAGTCTTTCTCTTTGTATCTGACTTTCTTTAATTTTAATATGATGGACCTTGGTATAAAATTTTAATGTTATTATTGTTTATACTGCATGGTGTTCTCTCATATTTCCTGATTGGTAGTTTGGTTTTTGTTATTAACTTTGAAGCTCTCAAAGTTAATAACATATTTCCTTCTAGACATTTATTTTTTTTTTCTTTTCCTTTTGGTATTGCAATTGCACATATGTTATACCTTCTGATGCTATAGCATGGCACAGAGATTTCTATTCTCTTTTGTTTCTATTATTATTTTTCTCTTTCAATTTCATTTTGGGAAGTTTATCTTGATATGCTTAAAGCACATCATGTGTTTTCTTGGCTGTATCAAAGCTATTGAGCACAGTGAAACTGTTATTCATTTAGATTGCAGCTTTTTATTATGACCATTTTTTCTTTGAGGGTCTATATCTCTACTTATATTACCTTTCTCCTCTTGAACTGTATTTATTTTGTCTTTCAGAGCTCTTAAAATACAAATCAATATGATTTCATATTTCCTCTTTGCTAAGATTTTTTCTTATGCCAGCTACTTGGTCTTTTCAGGGCAGTTTTTGTGTTTTTAACTTTTTAGCATAAGTTAAGCCTAAAATTTTGTTGAAATTTTGTGTGAAGCTTTATGTTAGTCTGGTTAAAAGACTGGCCGTTGTTAAACTGTGGTATAGTTGTACTTACTAGATTTCAAATTTTTCTAATGTCCTTGTTTTTTTCTCCTCTATAAATGGAGTGTTTGTCTTGACATTCTTCCTGTAATCCACTGCTTTTATGTTAGAATCTTGTTTATACAGTGGTAAGGTAAGCAAGAGGATATCATCTACATTTTAATTTTATTATTTCAGTGAAAGCTTTATATTCCTTACAATTCTGATTTCTCTCCTGAAACATCATTGAAAACCAGACATTCACTAAGACAAACAACCTTTCATTTTCTCTATTTAGGAATGTACTCAGGGATGGTGTGCCCACTGGAATTTTTTTACTTGTTACATCCACTATGATTACTGGGTAAAACAAGAATCTGGAATTAAGAAATTTTGAAATCAAGGTATAATTAACATGTAGAAATGCTCATAAAAGTTTATAAAAAAAGAATATTTTTAAGAATAAAATAGAAGATGATGACATAAAGTAAATTTTTTATTCATATTTTTAGTTATAACCACATTGACAATTAAAATAATATTATAATCAAGATACAATAATTTATAATTAATAACATATTTACTTTTTCTTCCTGCTTTCCATTGTATTGGGTGTAGGCACCAGTTGTCTCAAGTCAAGAAGTGAGTTGGACTTCACTGTTCTTTTTTCCATTAGTTGCTGATCTGCATATAAAACATGTCTACAGTCAGTCTACTTATTTCACTGTCTTCTGCCCTTGTAGTGGTTACCATTATTGTCATGGCAAAACAAATTTTATAAACAACTCTCTCACTGGCCTTCCGGACTTTAATTTTTTTTCCACTCAAACCATGCAGTGTGCAAAGTAATTAAAGTTTAATCATGAAACTTTTCTGCAAGGTTTTCCTTGGAGAAATTTAGTATTTGGTTTGCAATGACTGGCATGTTCAAGACATTATGTCATATCTTATTCCCTTATCTTCAGCCTCTTGAACCATCTCACAAAACATTTTGTAGATATCCAAATACACCATGTAATGTCATTCTATGCACATGTGTGCAACATATTTGCCTAATTGTTTGATTCATAGCTTAAATATCATTATCACTAACTTGAATTTTCTGAATTTATTGTGTCTTTCCTAAACATTTCTGTAATGGTTTTTTCTTCCTTTACCAAAGCACTTACCAAATTTTAAAAGGCATTTTCTTACCTGTCTCTTTGGTATATTTGCATTATGTAAATAGGAAAACTTTTGGTTAAATGTTGTTATCTCATGAATAGCCTAGTATCTGACAAAAATGTGTACTCAAAATATTTTTTGCCATTGATTTGATATTAAAAGCATTTTAGAGGGCTGGGATTGTGGCTAAGTGGTAGAGAACTTGCCTTGCATGTATGAGATACTGTTGAGGGCCACAGCCAAGTCAGGATGACTCATGGCATATTTGTCAGAAGTAGTAGTTGAGAGGTGATGCCAGCGAGCCATTAAGATGATGACTTTTGAGTTCTCGCGGATTTCCCGTTGAGCTCTCGCTGGGATCCTGAAGAGTCCGCATTGGTTGGTGAAGTTCTGGTGGTGGGAGTTCCGGTTGGTGTGTGGTGTGTCCCGGAGAAGGCCTATTTTCAAGAAAATAGGAAAATTGATACAATGATTTTTTGTTCCGTTTTTGTTTCATTCTGTTTCGGTTTTGTTTTGTGTTATCTTGTTGGGTTGTGTAGATTAGAAATTAGTAAAATTAGAAGATTAGATTAGAAATTAGTAAAAAACAAACTGAAAGAGTATTAAGTAAAATGCTAGAGGAAGGAGGAACCCCAGTAAAACCAAGAGCAGTTAAGGCATACATTGATACAATAAAAAAATGTAGCCCATGGCTTTTTAAGGAGGAGTTGTTGAATATATCACAATGGGACCATCATGGTGAAGATTTAAGGGATGGGGAAAAGAAAAACCCAGGAACTCTGCCAGTTGGCACATTGCCATTGTGGATGATGATATGATTTTGTTTGCCTAGTCCAAAGCTTTCAGTCCAGATTATGGTAAAAGACATATTAGATCAGGAAAAAGAGGAGGCCTCTCGAGATAGTCAGAAAGGGGAAGAAAGTTTAGAGCAGAAAAAGCTATCAGGGGAGAAGTTATAATAGGAGGCTGCTACTAACAACTTTCTATCACCAGAGGGTGTAAGTGTCCAACCAACAGCTCCACCTATAGAGACAACATATGCTATGTGGCCCCCGACCCCCGTAGTTGATAGATGGGATCCTGAGACAGGACCTCAAAGATTAGCATGCCCTGTATTTGAGACAGCAGGAGGGCAGCAAATTCATCATGCTTTAGATATCAAAACAGTGAAGCAGCTAAAAGAGGCTGTAACAACCTATGGTCCTCAAGCACCCTTCAAGGTCGAATCCATTACCAACTTGAACATGACACCAGCAGAATGGACTAGTATGTGTAAAGCTGTGCTAAATGGAGGATAATACCTGTTATGGAAGGTTGCCAATGAGGAATTTTGCATGGAGACGGCTAGGCGAAATGCAGCAGCCGGTTATCCTGAGAGAAATCTAGATATGTTGTTAGGAAAGGGACCCTATGAGGGTCAGCAGCAACAAATTGGATATGATCCTGCCATATACTCACAGATTCCTGCAGATGTGGTTAGGACATGGGAGACTTTACAAGAACATGGAGATTTACAAGGTCAATTATCTAAGGTAATACAAGGAGCTAATGAACCTTATGCTGAATTTGTAGATAGGCTTATTTAAACAGCTACCAGAGTTTTTGGGGATACAGAGGAAGCAATGCCATTAATTAAACAGCTAGCCTTTGAGCAAGCAAACAGATGGTGCAACGAGGCCATTAGACCATGGAAACATGAAGATTTAAACACATATATTAAATTATGTAGAGACATTAATGAGCAAGGGCAAGTCTTGGCAGCAGCAGTACAACAGGCTTTAGATGCCAGGCCAAAAACATGCTACAGTTGTGAACAAACAGGATATTTTAAAAGGAATTGCCCCATAGGAGGAGGGTTTAACAAAACTAGGTATCAAAGGGGTAGAATACTGGGTATTTTCCCACAATGTCATAGAGGGAGACATTGAGCTAATGAATGTCATTCTCAAACCACCATAGAGTGTACTCCGTTATCAAAAAACGGACAAGGACCAGGTGTTTACCCTCGATATCGTGGAGAAAGGCATCAGGCTCAATTGCCAAAACATGTACAGGGGGGCCCAATGGTCCGGGGCCCATGACCACAAATATACGGGGCACTGGAGGAACCCAGCGACACCATCAGGGTAGTGCCCAGGATACAATTTCCATTAGATCTCTCATCAGACAAACCAGAGGAAGTGCAGGATTGGATATCTGCGCCTCCACCAGAGCAGTACTAACTCCAGAGATGGGAGTTCAAATCATTCCCACAGGGGTAAAAGGGTCTCTTCCCCAAGAAACAGTAGGCTTATTGTTGGGATGCAGTTCTTCTACTCTAAAAGGACTTATGATAAGTCCTGGGGTAATTAATCCTGATTATGAAGGTGAAATAAAAATTATAGCTAGTTCTCCAAGAGGTATATCAGTAATTTCACCAGGAGATAGAATAGTACAGTTATTAATAATACCCAGCCTGCATGATAAATTTTCTAGCCGTACTATAGAAAGAGGTTCCAGGGGGATTAGGCTCCACAGCTGTAGATTGGGCTATGCTGTCTTTAAATTTAGATTCTCGCCCAATGCTAAAACTAAATATTCAAGGATATGAATTTAATGTGCTACTGGACACAGGTGCAGACCTTAGCATCATCTCTCGTCAAGAATGGCCGAAACATTGGTCATTGCAACAAGCCACTCAAACGCTTCCAGGCCTAGGAGTGGCGGCTAATCCCCATAGAAGTGCAATGGTATTAGATTGGAAGGATCCTGAAGGATGTGAAGGAACTATACAGCCATATGTATTGGATCATCTTCCTATAAATTTATGGGGATGAGATGTCCTAGATCAATTAGGATTCACATTAACAAATAACATCAATCCAAATGTGCCCACTATTATGGCTAGACAAGGTTTTAGGAAAGGAAAAAGATTAGGAGAACAAGAACAAGGTATAGCATCACCAATACGAATAGATCAAGGAACAGATAGACATGGATTGGGTTTTGAGAAGGGGTCACTGAGATAATAAAAATTACTTGGAAATCAGAAAGGCCAGTATAGGTTCCTCAGTGGCCCCTGACTAAAGAAAAGATACAAGCAGCCCATGACCTGGTCAAACAACAATTAGCAGAGGGACATATACAACCTTCCAATTCTCCCCATAATACTCCCATTTTTGTCATTAAAAAGAAATCTGGTAAATGGAGATTATTGCAAGATTTAAGAACCATTAATAATGAGATGGTTATTATGGGACCTGCTCAATCGGGGATTCCCCATTAGTCTGATTTGCCAAACATCTGGTATGTTTTAGGTATAGATATTAAAGATTGTTTTTGTTTTTTCAATTCCAATTCATGCTGAGGATAGTCCACATTTTGAGTTTACTATCTCTGAACTGAATCATGAAGGTCCTGATCAGAGATATGAATGGAAAGTACTCCCTCAAGGGATGGCTAACAGCCCAACTATGTATCAAATTTATGTTAACAAAGTGATCCAGCCACTTAGAAATCAAAATCCTGAATTACAAATATTTTACTATATGGATGATGTATTATTAGCACAAAAAGATAAAAACACAATGTTAGGATATTATGCCACACTTACAAACTTATTAAAAAATTATAATCTAGAGATAGCAATAGATAAAGTACAATTAAATTTTCCAATTAATGATTTAGGAGTTCTATTATCCTCAACCTTGGTCAGTCCACCAAAAATTCAAATACAAGTAGATCAACTCAAATCACTTAATGACTTTCAAAAGTTATTAAGAGACATATATTGGATAAGGCCTTATCTAGGCATACCAACAGGAGAGTTGGCACCTTTATTTGTTATCCTAAAAGGTCCATCAGATCCAAATTCACCTTGCATGTTAACACCTAAAGCAAGAAAGGCATTAAAACTTATTGAAACATATATGGAAAATATGCATTTGGATATAATTGATATAAGTTTGCCTTTATTATTTATTGTGATACCAACAAAAAATATTCCTATAGGAGTATTTTGGCAAGAAGGTCCATTATTGTGGATACATTTATCTTATTCTCCTAACACTATTCTTACTAGGTATCCTGAGGCTGTAGGACAATTAATACTCAAAGGAATAAAAGCAGCAAAGGGAGTGTATAGAATTTCTCCCAATAAAATTATTACTCCATATACTATGGATCAAATTGATGAATTAGCTAATGAGTTAAATACTTGGGCAATAATCATGTGTAAATCTAATGTTTCATTTGATAACCACTTACCATCTAATCCTTTATTGTCCTTTTGGTTTTCGCATCCTGTAGTTTTTCCAAAAATGACAAGAAAAACCCCTATCATGAATGCTCCAAATATATTCACTGATGGCTCAAATAATGGTACAGCAGCAGTAGTTACCCCTGATAAAACTTTTACATTTTTAGTACTCAAACAATCATCTCAAAAGGTAGAGCTTAATGCAGAATTACAAGCTTTTGTGATGTTTAAAGATTCTGTATTTAATTTATTTTCTGATAGTCAGTATATGCTTAATACTATAGTATCCCTTGAAGATGCTGGTAGGATTTCTCCTTCCTCTACTGTTTTCTCTTTGTTTTCCACTATACAAAGTCTAATCTGGGACAGAAAAGATCCATTCTTTATAGGACATATCAGAGCACATACAGGATTGCCTGGAGCCCTTAGTTTGGGCAATGATTTAGCATAAAACTACACATGACATGCATATTTTGTCTACACTAGAAGAAGCTACAAATTGTCATAAAAGGTTCCATGTCAATGCTAATACTTTACAAAAGTGTTTTTAAAATCACTAAGGAACAAGCTAGACAAATAATAAAACAATGTCAAAGTTGTGTGACCCTTTTACCAAAAGTTAATCTTGGAGTCAATCCTAGAGGACTGATACCTAACCATATTTGGCAGATGGACGTCACACACTTGCCAGAATTCGGAAAATTAAAATATTTGCATGTTACAGTTGATACATCTTCCAGATTTTTGATGGGCTCCCTTCATGCCGGAGAAAAAAACTAAAGATATTATAGTTCATTGCTTACAAAATTTTGCCACTGTGGGCGTTCCAAAACAGTTAAAAACAGATAATGCCCCTGGCTATACCTCTATCTCTTTTAAACAATTTTGCTCATCATTTGGCATTACTCACATAACAGGAATTCCATACAATCCACAGGGACAAGGCATAGTTGAAAGAGCTCATCAAACTATTAAAATGTACTTCTTAAAGCAAAAAGAGGGAATTGGAAAGGGGTATATATCCCCCCAAAGATAAACTTAAAATAACCCTTTTTACTCTAAACATTTTAAATTTGGATTCATCAGGGCTTAGTGCTGCGGAAAGGCATATGTATCCAAAAAATGTACATAAGCCCAAGGTACTTTGGAAGGATATTTTAACAGGACAATGGAAAGGTCCTGACCCAGTGATTGTCTGGAGTCGGAGTTCTGTTTGTGTATTTACACAGGGAGAACAGCAGCTGATTTGGATTCCAGAGAGACTAACTAAAGCGATTTCTACAGACCAAAAAGAAGATGATTTGACTCAGATCCATAACAGCTGATATCCAGATCTCCAGTTTTGCTATTCTTATATCTGTGATAGTGATTCTCCCACACCTGGAGGCTAATGAATAATGAAAACCATTAAGGCCTATTTCAAATGTAAAAAACCTTCAGGCTTGCTTGTGGGAATACCTTCAGACCCATATGCAAGTTACAGGAAAAATGATGGGATATCCAAAGAAGAGTCAAACCCAGGTGGTAACCAGGATACTATTTTCAATATCTATTTTATTATTGCCTTTTCCCACATCATGAAGTTCTATTTTATTTTTTGAGCTCATACAGTTCTATTTTTTGACTGTGGAGTTTTTAAACATTGCAATGGAGATTTCACCTGTGAAAAGCTACAAGGCCTTTACTATTATGTTATGTGTTGCATGTATTGTGTTAATTATGATAATAGAATGGTGTCCAAAAAGATTTTCTGTGCCCAAATAAATGATAATTTCTAACATTCTTATGTAATTTTTTTTTCTAGAACATAGCTGTATGGAATTCTTCTTTTTCCTCATGGATAATTCATACACGTTACAGTCACTATTAAACAAATTTATTTTGAATGTTTAGTTTCATGAGACTGCTTTAGAGCTTGAGTTAAACATAAAAGTTTTCCTTTCCCAGAGTATTGTTAAAAAACAATCATCAATTCCTTTGGTAATTTAAACTTTAATTGCTAAACTTTAATTGGTTATGTATTTTGTATACAGTGCACCATCTAAGACCTGAGTAGAATAATTTTGAGTCACAGTAATTTGAGTAACACAAAAGAATACAGAATATGCTACATTAACATTTTGCAAACTTCTATATTTTTCCTTTTTTTGTATTATGTATTGAACCTAACCATGCCCTTAACCCTTGAGCCACATCTCTAAACCATATTATATTTTATTTAGAGACAGGATCTTGCTAAGTTGCTTAGAACCTTGAACTCATAATCTTCCTGTCTCAGTCTCCTGAGCTGCTGAGATTACAGGCATGTGCTATTGCACCTGGCAAACTTCCATATTTTTCTCATGTTTGCTTGTAAAATATACTCTCTAATTGGCAGCTATCTATAGAATAAAAAATAAAGCTTTAATAATGTTCTTACACCAACCAGAGCCCATTGTTTGTGCTAGAGAATAACAGTAAGAAAATGATTTTCCAGTAGATGAGGTAATTAGCCAAAAAAAAAAAAAGAAGAACTATCATGAATTAATCAGATGTTAGATCCCAGACATTATGTTTTATATTGATGTGCCATTTAGTGGTTATATTCCATGCTAAATATATAGGAATTAAAGTCCAGAGAACTTACACATTCATCCAGTTCACAGAGCCTATTAGTCAGGAACACACAATAAATTTAATGCAACTTAATATTACCTTCCTACATAAAACATTTTTTTAATATTTAAAATGTGAAGGTGATTTTTTTTGAGAGAGAGAGAGAGAGAGAGAGAGAGAGAGAGAGAGAGAGAGAATTTTAATATTTATTTTTGGTTTTCGGCGGACACAACATCTTTGTTTGTATATGGTGCAGAGGATCGAACCCGGGCCGCACGCATGCCAGGCGAGCGTGCTACCACTTGAGCCACATCCCCAACCCCTTACCTAAAACATTTTTAAAGATTTATAAAAAATTCCCTAAAGTTTATATACATATTAAGTTTTGTAATTTACTTTAAAAGAATCCTAATATTATTTAATTTAAAAATTAATTTAGATTCAAACATGGAAAACTTTCAGCAGTTCTTAATAGTATAGGATACAAATAATCTTTCTGACATGTGGTTTGTATTTTGTTTTGTTTTGTTTTGATATTGGGAATTAAACCCAGAGGTACTTAACCACTGAGCCACATGCCTCAGTCCTTTTTCTTCTTCTTTTTTTAAATTTTGACACAGGATCTCGATAAAACCTGTCATATTTTTCAGACACTAAGTACATAACTGAATTGAATCAGTTGAATATTTTTAGAGATTTACTAATGATATAAATTGTTGGTGATGTTATGTAAAAGTATAACACATCATGGAAGAAAAAAGTTCTAAGGTAAACTAATATAAAATTTGATAATTTAATAACCAGAAAATTGTCTACTATATTAATAGTCTACAACAATGAACAATAATCTTCTTGACTTCTGGAATATCTCCCCTTTGTGGGTACCTTATTTCTCATGATAATGCAAAGCTTTTATTTTTTTTTTTTTTGCTTTCCACATACTCCCATTTTCTGTTCAGATCATTGGTTTGTCTCATTCATTGTTGTTTTTTGTTGTTGTTGTCGTTTTTTGTATTTTTATTGTGACTGCTTCAGAAGATGAGAATACATGTAGTTTATTTTCTCACCCACATAATTGTTCTTCGTGACTCCAGTTTCTTTCTTGACCCACTTTTCCCTGCAGATCCCATACTTTTGAATGGGACATGTTTTTCAATATGCTAGAACTCAATCCTTCACAGGTATACTCACAAGCCTAATTGAGCTGGACTTAATTATACTTAGGCTTTATATTTATAGTGCCTTACCATTTTACAAGTTTATTTTTGAATACAGAGTACATGAGCCCCCTACTTCAGTCAAGCCACCTCATTTACATTTCTTAAGACATTTTTTGAATTAAATACATCTGCACTTCTCTCCTATTATCAAATGCCAGAAATCACTTTCTGTGTGGAAATGCTTTTCTAACTATAATATGATCCCATCCTTCAACCTTCATATTATCACAATTCTGTGCATATTTCCTTAAACAAACTTTTTTTTTCACAATTCCTGTGGTATGTTTCATATTTATATGTTGTCTAACACCTTTTAATTAATACCATATTTTATTTGTACATCTTTATAGTTTTGTGTCTTACACAGAACAAAAATATTTCATGTGAAGAAACAATTCTTTAAGAGTAGATGGGAATACAAGTTCATGTCTAATGAATTAATATGAATGTATCATGGACAATATTAAAATGAAATGTTATGAAATTAGGTAAATAATTGGAGGCATTGTGTGTTTTTATGCTGTTTTTTTTTTTCCTAGGGGGGTGTTTGGGAGATTGGTACCAGGTATGGAAGTCAGGGGCATTCAACCACTGAGCCACATCCTTTGCCATATTTTATATTTTATTTAGAGACGGGGTCTCACTAAGTTGCTTAGTGCCTCTCTTTTGTTGAGGCTGGTTTTGAACTCTAGATACTTCTGCCTCAGCCTCCCAAACCGCTGAGATTATCAGTGAGTGCCACTGCATCCAGCAATACTTACTATTTTAAGTCTACACTAGGTGACCAATTGAACTGGACCACTGATTTCACTAGTTTCAAAAATAAAATAGCAATTGTCACATATAGATTATAGCTCCTATAATATTCATTTTGTAATTATCCCTGGCTAATAATTATAGGCCTTCAAAAGAAACAAATTGATGCTCATATATACAGTTTATTTGATGTGACCATATCTTTATACTTTAAATTAATATATCTAAGTAGTTGGTACAAGTGAATATCTTTACAAACATGGATATGTAGTTGCTTATTGTAGCATAAAAGTAATTCTTCAAAAATTATGCAAAAATGATAATATCTCAACATTGCTAACACTGAACAAATAGGAGTGGTGATGTTTAAATTTTTGAAATCCACCATATGCTGAAAATTTTTGTTGTTGTAACTTTATATGAAATGTCTGCATAATTCTGGGGGTAGGGAGTGAGAAGGGGAATCAAAACACAAAATAAAGATTTTCTATAAATTATGAGTTTTTGTTTCATTGGATCCTATTGATTATAAAATATAGACTCGCTAAAATACATGAAAGAACAGGACAAAGATATCAAATAATCATTTATTAAAAATGATAAAATAGTAACTTCTGAATGCCTAGTCTTTGGGAATGAAGATTGGATTAACCCCTCATTGGCTTACCTACTGCCTCTGGGTTAGAATAGTGTGTGGATGGGAACTATAAGAGAGGCACTAAGTTAGTGCATATCCTCCCCAGGTCAGCACCTAAGACATCAAAAAACATTGTTCTAAAGTATTCGTTTGAAATGTTTTAAATGGAATACCTCCTCAAGTAGCCTGTTTTTCTTCTGTTTTTTATTTTTCCCATCTTTGTTATTGTTGACATGGTTTTCGTCCCTCTCTCTCAGGATACTTTTCAATAACTCTACTATAGCTTCTTTGTCAATTTATTCTCTATGTCATTGGCCTTCCCAGCATTACTTTGCCTTCTATCAACATCAGTTCCTATATTGAATACCTTGTTTTTGGTGTCTGTTCCTTTCCTCATATATAAAGAAAATTGCAATGCTTAAATTTTCCCCAGGTAATATTCATTAAGAAATCTTGAACTCTAGAACAGTAAAATATATATATATATATATATATATATATATATATATATATATATATATATATATATATATATAATTTATTTCCCAGTTTGAGATAAAGTCCACCCTTCTAATCTCTTTAGTTGCAACTGAAGTTGGTCTTCCACAAACCAATGATTAACCACAATAGTCAATTAGCTAAGGGGGTTTTACAGGATTTGCCTTGTTATGTGGATTTGTGTTTGATGGAGGTGATAAATCATTCTTTGGTTTTGTTACCAAGTATAAAATGGAGATGAACTAAAAAAGAAATTTTCCAGGTTCTTAAACCAAATATGAACACACACACACACACACACACACACACACAAAACCCAAGAGTCTGCTAGAAATAGAATGCTTTTATTCTGTGATAACATTGAATGTCATATCTCTTAAACAAAATAAAATTTCATCACATAAATTTTATTATGTAATTTTCTTAATGTTTCTTCACTTTTGTCTTTTTACTAAAATAGAACTTTGCTGAAACATAATTATAGTTTTAAATGCTGGATACCTAATATGAATAGTATTGCAAACTTGACTTGTTTCAGATTACTATTATAGAGTACAAGTAACTTCAACTACTTTTTGTCCTATAACATGAAAATTGTTCTTCAAAGTTTTAGTTGCTTAAGAATGATAATTCACATTTAACAAAAGTAGCAGATATTTCTCTAGTCTCCCAACAAGTGATATTTTTAATAATTTTGCATCTTGAAATATATAGGTGTGCATGAAAGATTTAATTCCTTACCTAAGTGTAATTGTATTTGACCTTTAAATTTAGATGAGTATTTATTTTTATTATATTATTTGTGTTTATGCATGATATTCCGGAAATGACAGCTTTGATAATTCAAAGAATCTATTGAAGCTGGGTGAAGTGGCTCACATCTGCAATACCAGTGGCTCAGAAGACTGAAGCAGGAGGATCTCAAGCTCAAAACCAGCCTCAGCAATTTAGCAAGGTGCTAAGCAACTCGGTGAGACACTTTCTCTAATCAAATACAAAATAGGACTAGGGATGTAGCTCAGTGATGGAGTGCCACAGAGTTCAGCCCTAGTACTCCCCACCAACAAAAAGAATCTATTGTAATAAACTTTGAAAATATATTTTAAATTTAAGAATTAATATACTACCATTGTGTTGATTTTAGTAGTTTATTTTTCTAATTTATATTTATATATTTTATCTATTTATTAATAGTTTTGGATTAATGATGTAATTTTGGATTATATTTTCTCCCTTGAATTTTTCATATTATACAATAGTTATTTTCTATCATTTAGAAATTATTCTAAAGAACATATATGCATTTTTCCCTTAGCATCAATAGTACTTGTTCCACATCATGAGCAATACTATCTTTTGGCATATTATACTTAGTGAATTTCTGCCATATTTATATTACTGTGTTTTCATCTTCATATTATTGTTAACCTTGTAAATCAATATAATTATTATTTTATTATATATGTATTAATATATGTCAACCACTTATTAACTTTTCTGATGCTGCTCTGCATCCATGGGATATAATTTATAAAACATACCTTTGATAGAAGTAAGTCTGATAGTTCTCTTTTTAATACATATTTAGGTGCAGAAATTTTAATAATAATCATTTTATATATTATTCATTTTTCTCTGTATATTTCTTGATATAGTCAGTCTATTGTTTTCTGACTTCCAGATTATTTTAAAGTTGGTGTTGATGTTAATTTTTTCTTTGAAGATATATGTCAGTTATCATATGTATGCTTCTATTTTTAAGACTTTTTTTTCCTTTGTTGGGTCTATTTTTTAGTAGTTCAATTATGATATATCTGTCAATGGTTTTATTTACGCTTAACCTGCTTGGGTTTGCAAAGCATCCTGAGTCTGTGACTGAATGTGTTTTATTATGATCCATTTTAAATTATCTATTGGAAATTCTTCATGTGCTATTTTATCTCTTCTCACATCATGGCTCCAAATATATTCCTGATAAATAGTTTTTCATATTCCATATATATTTTGAACTATTTAAAAATATTTCCAATATTTTGTACACTCATTTTTAATTTCTAAAGCCCCAGTTTCCTCTTTGTGAAACAACTGAAATGACCATTTAGATTTTTAGACATTTTGCATCTGTAATTTTCTTGGTTTCTGGGAGAGTTTTCTTGTACAAGTAAATCTTAGGAGTCAGTAAAGGCTTTGAGAGGCAGTTTTGTTTACCATCTTCTAATCCCATGGATTACTTGACTTTTTTCTCTATCAAGGAACACATTCCATCCTTTTTCGTGTAAACATTTTTTAACCAACCTTCCATTACATGTACATCTGTTGGGTATTTTTTTCCCCACAGAAAGCATCAATTGACCCTTTTTTGTTTTCTTTGTTGATTCCTAATCTTCTTCTTACCTGATAATTTTGTAATAAGCAGGTTTCAGTTCTTGTAAATTTACTCTTTTGAAGATCATTTTTAAGTTAATCGCTTTAACATTTATACACTGATGATTCCAATTTTCTGTTTCTGGCTCATATTTCTCTCCAGAATTTCAGATACATATGTTCAGTTGCTTAGTTCAGTTCATGGATATTTTCACATGAATGTCTGCTATACATCTCAAATTATCATTGAGAATTGAATTCCAGGTCTTCTGTCTAAACCTTGTTAATCCAATAATATTTACATACTTAGTTGATAGTAAATAAATTTGTCCAAATGTTTTAGCACAAAAATCTTTAATAAATACTTGTTTGAATGTATTCTCAGTGTCCCACATTTATTCCATCATGATCAACCTTCTATTTTTTTAAAACTATTTTTCCAGAATCCAATCTCTTCTTTTCAGGTCTACTGCCAATTCCCTGTTACTCTGGAAAATGTTACCATTATTTTTATCCAGTTAAAAGTTCTTAAGTGTTTTCATTTTTTTTAATCACCATCATATTGTAGAGTATTATTTCAGTTAAATCTGAACTGAACTCATTTCATTCATCATTCACAACTCTACAAAGATTTTACAAATTACTCACTTGAAGCACTCTTGTAACGGTGTACAATGTTTACCATGATATACTTTTCATTTACTTCTCTGAGATGTTCTTATAACTTATAAGTTTTTGTTCACTCTTTCTCAGCCATGTTGGCCTCCCTACTATTCCTTCAAAGCGTGAAACTCCAGATCATGTACAACCACAAGAATGGAATCCTAATTAGATTAAGTTTTACTCCATTTATGTATTATATATCAAAATATACTCTGCTGTCACGTATGCCTAAAAAAGAACAAATAAAAAAGGAGGAGCAAATGTGAATTAAACAGTGAAAATAAATCAAAATGGCAGAAAATAAAAATCATCTCAATAACACTAAATGCAAAAATAAATAAATAAATAAATAAAGAGCTAGTAAGCTAGTACTTATGCCAGAAGCATCTCTTAATACATCCTTAAAATTAGCTTTCTGACAATGTCATTACAGAGTAGCAGGGATTGGACTTTCTTACCCACATATCACAACCAAAATGAAAAAGAGCTACATAATAATATCAAGTAATGTTTTCCCTAAACAATATATTTGGAAATTAAAGATGATAACTTCTAAGATAAAAATGCATGAAATAAGTAATAAATCGCCCCAATTTGCTGACTCAAAACAGTTTTCCAAGTGAAATAAGTGGAATCAACATGTTTCCCCAAAGATTTCGTGATTCATGAAGACAATTGAGAGTTCATGGAGATTATGACAATATTGAGTATTAGAGGAGACAGCAGACTTCATGGAAAAATCCATATAAACAGAGGGGCTTATTAGCATATTCAACAGTGTCTTAACTAGTACAGTCATGTGCAGGATGTATTAGGAGCTGAGGAAATAAACAAAAATGTTTCACAGATATGCCTAATTCCCACCAGACAGGCAGTACATATTCTAAATCTGTGAAAATTGCATATTATTCAGAAAATTATTTTCTTAGCAAAAGGGCAAATTCAGTTATATACTAAAAGATACACTCTTCCCACATTAAAAAAAAATTCTAGTTTGATAAGATTTATCATTCGGTATATTATTTTAAAATTATATTAATAAATATTAAATGTAAAGTAATTAGTTTTATGTTTACATTTAAATCTACATATTTAATGCTTTTAAAACATATTTAGTTCATTTTCCTACTTATAAATTGACATTTGTTTATTTGTTGTTAATTTTTTTAAGTTCTTTATATATTGTGGATATTTATCCTCTGTCAGAAGACTAGCCAAAAACATTTTCTCCCAACTGTAAATGCAAACCAAAAGTAGCAAAGTAGCAGGATATAAAATCAATACCTATAAATCAAATGTGTTTCTATACATCAGTGATGTATCCTCAAAGAGAGAAATTAGGAAAATTACAGCATACTATTTTGCTGAGTTCATTGGTTAATTCTATAAGTTTTCTGGATTTTTTGATCCTCTAAGTATAGAATCATATCATCAGAAAAAATTGATAGTTTGAGTTTTTCTTTTTCTATTTGTATTCCT
The DNA here is from genome assembly GCF_048772815.1 of Callospermophilus lateralis. Taxonomy (NCBI): domain Eukaryota; kingdom Metazoa; phylum Chordata; class Mammalia; order Rodentia; family Sciuridae; genus Callospermophilus; species Callospermophilus lateralis. The sequence continues at coordinate 91,870,485 of NC_135316.1, read as the reverse complement.
TTAATTTCTCTCATCAAGTTTTAAGGACTATGTTGAATAGAAGTGGTAAATGAGGGCATCCCTGATTTGTTCCAGTTTTTAGGGGGAATGCTTCCAATTTTTCTCTATTTAGAATGATGTTGGCCTTGTCTTTAGTATAGTTAGCTTTTACAATGTTGAGGTATGTTCCCACTATCACTAGTTTTTCTAGTGTTTTGAGCATGAAAATGTGCTATATTTTGTCAAATGTTTTCTCTACTTCAGTTGGATCTAATCACATGATTCTTGACTTTAAGTCTGTTAATGTGATGATTTAAATTTATTGATTTCCCTATGTTGAATCAACTTTGCTTCTCTTGAATCCCGCCTGATCATGGTTCACTATTTTTCTTAATATATGTGATTTGCTGGGATTTTATTGAGAATTTTTGCATCCATCTTCATCAGGAATATTGGTCTGAAATTTTCTTTCCTTCATGTGTTGCTGCCTGGTGGTGTTATCAGGATAATACTAGCCTCATAGAATAACTTTGGAAGGGTTCCCTCCTTTTCTATTTCTTGGAATAATTTGAGGAGTATTGGTATTAATTCTTCTTTGTAGGTCTTACAGATCTCAGCTGTGAATCTGTCTGGTGGTCCCAGTATTTTCTTGTTTAGTATGCTTTTGATGTTGTCTTCTATTTTCTTGCTTGAAACTGATGTGTTTTAATTGTGTATGTCCTCTTGACTCAGTTTGGGTTGATTCATATGCCTCTAGAAATTTGTGAGTGTCTGTTAAGGTCTGTAAACAAGTCAGGATGGCACCTGGTATTTTGACAGAGAAATGTTAAAGTCCATAAACAAGTCTGCATGGTGCCTGGCAAAATGCCAGAGGGAATGGTTTGTGAAGTAACAAAAGCAAGCCATTAAGTGTGGAGATTCCTTATTGGTTGACTGCTGTATCTATTTTATGCTAATTAGATAAGCTATATAAAATGTATAAATACCACTCCTGTCCTACAATAAACGGCTTCCACTCCTGCTGTATCAATGTACACGGTTATTTTGCTGCAGCCGGACTGCGGCAAGTGTCTTCAAGATTTTCTATTTTATTGGAGTATAAATTTTCAAAATAGTTCCTAATTGTCTTCTTTATTTTAACAGTGTCTGCCTTGATATTCCCTTTTTCATCACAATTTTTAGTAATTTGAATTTTCTCTCTCCTTCTTTTATTAGGGTGGCTAAGGATTTGTCAATTTTATTTATTTTTTCAAAGAAATAGCTTTTTGTTTTGTCAATTTTTTGAATTGTTTCTTTTGTTTCAATTTCATTGATTTCTGCCCTTATTTTAACAATTTCATGTCTTCTACTTCTTTTGGTGTTGGTTTATTTTTCTTTTTCTAGGGCTTTGAGATAAAATGTCAGGTTGTTTATTTGTTGACTTTTTGTTCTTTTAATGAATGATTCTAATGCAATGAACTTTCCTCTTAGCATTGTGTTCATACTGTCCCAGAGATTTTGGTAAGTTGTATCTGAGTTCTCATTGACCTCTAAGAAAATTTTTTCATCTCCTCCTGATGTCTTCTGTTATCCATGTGCCATTCAATCGCATGGTATTTAGTCTCCAGGTGTTGGAGTAGTTTCTATTTTTAATTTTTTCATTGACTTCTAACTTCATTCCTTTATGGTCAGATAGAATGCAGGCTGGTACTACTATTTTTTTTTTTTTTTTGTATTTGCTAAGACTTTTTTGGTGACACAACATATGGTCTGTTTTGAAGAAGGAGCCATGTACTGCTGAGAAGAAAGTATATTTGCTTGTTAATGGATGGAAAGTCTAAATTATTAATTTTTGTGTGGAGTTCTATAGTTTTTTTGTTGTTGTTTAGTTTTTGTTTGGAAGATCTATCCAGTGGTAAGAGAGGTGTATCAAAGTTACCCAGTATTATTTTCTAGTGATCTATTGATTTTTGAAGTTGAGAAGGGTTTGTTTGATATACATAGATGCCCCATATTTTGGGGCATAGATATTTATAATTGTTATGTCTTGTTGATGTATGATTCCCTGAAACAGTATGAAATGTCCTTCGTTTTACATTTTCATTAACTTAGGTTTGACATCCACTTTATCTGATATGAGGATGGAAACCCCTGCTTGCTTATGCAGTCCATGTGAGTGATACATTTTTTTCCCACCCTTACACCTTCAGTTTGTGGATATCTTTTCATATGAGATGTGTATCTTTAAGGCAGCATATTGTTGGGTCTTTTTAAAAATCCAATCTGTCAGTCTGTGTCTTTTAATTAATGAGTTTAGGCCATTCACACTCAGGGTTATTATTGAAGTATGACTTGTATTCCCAGTCATTTTGTTCATTTTTGGTTTTTAAGTTGACTTGGTTTGTCCTTTGATTGACCTTTCCTTTAGTGAAGTTCCTCCTTTTACTTATTTTTCTTGTTCTTTTTCATTTCTTCCTCATGGAATACTTTGCCAAGGATGCTATGTAATGAAAGGTTTCTCACTGTAAATACTTTTAATTTTTTGTTTATCATGAAAGACTTTTATTCCATCATCAACTCTGAAGCTTCATTTTGCTGGATATAAGAATTTTGGTTGGCACCCATTTTCTTTCAGAGCTTGGTATATGTTGTTCTAGAATCTCCTGGCTTTGAGAATCTGGTTTGAAAAATCTCCTGAGATCCAAATTGGTCTTCCCCTATATGTATTCTGATTCCTCTTTGTTGAGGCCTTCAATATTCTATCTTTATTCTGTATGCTAGGCATTTTTATTATAATGTGCCTTGGTGAAGATCTGTTGCATTTTTGTACATTTGGTGTCCTGTTGGCCTCTTGTATTTAATTTTACAATTTATTCTTCATGTTTGGGAAATATTCTTGTAATATTTTATTCAAGAGTTTGTGCATTCCTTTGGTTTGAATCTCTGTGCCTTCCTGTATCCTGATGAATCTTAGATTTGGTCTTTTGATGTCATTCCATATTGTTGGATGTTCTATTCATGGTTTCTTCCCATCTTTACTCTTTGCTCAACTTTATTTTCAAGATTGTATACTTTGTCTTCATTATCTGGTGTACTGTTCTCTAAGTGACCTAGTCTGTTGGTGATGCTTTCTATTGAGTTTATTGTTTCCTTCATTTTAAGGATTTCTTCTTATTTTTTTTAAGAATCTCTATCTCTTTCTTGAAGCAATCTTTTGCTACATGTATTTGCTCCCTTATCTCTTTGTTAAAATGATCAATTTTTGCCTTTATTTGCTCTATTTGCTCTTTTATGTCATTCTTTAATTTGCAGATAATTTTTGTTATGTACATTCTGAACTCATTCTCTGACATTTCTTGCACCTGGCTATCAATGCATTCAATTATTGTAGTATCTTGCTTTGTTTGGGTCACTTTCTTCCCTTGGTTTTTATTTTTTTCCCCATGTCATCTATATGTCTTCTTTTCTTGCAATGTGGATCTGAGTTATTGCAATTTCTACCCTATAAACTTATACTGTCCCTATAGATTACCTCTGCCTAACCTTGGTGTTGGGCTTCTAGTCCTCAGCCAGTGTCCCATGATGGATGCTATTGCAACTACAGATGGTGGTAGCAATAGTGGTGGTAACTCAAAATACCAGTGGGGGGTGTCACAAAATGGATGGAGCCACTTTCAGAGACAGGGCTGAAAGGGTGGGCCTTACAATGACTTTGGGTTGCTAATGCAAAGATATAGCACTGTGGCATGACCTGCTGCAGTGGGCAGCTGTCTGTTGTCCCAACATGGAGGCTACAATGTGAAGAAGTCTATGATGATGGCTTCTGTGTCCAAATGGAGGTGGGGTCTGGGAGCAACGTGGTAGTAAATGGGGAACCACAGTATGATCCCCTCTGTTCTGTGTGAGGGGTGATCCTGGGCCTGGGATTCCACACAGGTCACTGGGGGTCAGTCCAGGGCCTGACTTACTTACGCCGAGGCTTATGCACAGGTCCGAAAATATGTCTTTATACATTGGAACTTTTGTTTTGCCATTAGTGGATTTCTCTATTTCAGATTTCTTAAATATGCAAAACATTTTACATTATTTATTCTACATATGCATTACGTTAATTAATAATTTAAGTTATTTTTTTCTGGATTCACTATAATTATCTCAGGTTTAAATTTTAACACTTGTATTCTGTTTCTAATTTAGATATTATGTATTATTGTGCAATACTGTCTCCTTAATGTTTAGCTTGTTTCTTTAATACTTTATTTCTACCTCCTCTAACTTATTTATAAAATTATCTCATCTCAGAAACTTACCTTATTCTACAGACCACATGCTGAATTTTAGCATGTTTCCATAGCTAATTTTCACTATAAAAATTATTCTCTACCAATCCTATTCATTTTCTCTATTTGACCTTTACTTTTTCACATACATAAGTCAGCATGGGATGATTTATGTTTAAATTAATTTTTCTTCACTGTGATTCATCTGACATTCCATTTGTCATGATATGGCAGAGTAGAATTTTCTTTTACTTTGTAACATATGTGTTGTGTGTCTATATTCATAGAAAACTATCCAAAAGTCTAGATCTTAAAGATTAAATAATTAGTTTAAATAAAATTATAATAAACTTATTTACTCATTAATCTTTAAATACAGCGTACAAATTTTACCAGTGTGCATGCACACAGACTTGCACATATACACACCTCAAGCAAGCATTAATAATTGCATAAGGATACTTTAAATAGCATGAAATTTATTTCAGTTTTAATCAAAGAAACTTCTTGTACAAACTGTATTTGTAGTTTCACTATATTAATTTACTTTTGCATTCCATTACCTTTTATCAATTAAGATAAGAAATATTAGAAATATTAGAAATAAAATATAATGGAGCTGTCAAATTACAGTTATAAATAATCCATTAAATGTAACTATTATAAAATGTCAGTTTTATGTTTTTATATGTGGTAGAAATTATGTAAATATCATAATTATTTAAATAATCAAATATATATTTTAAACTAAAATTACAGCTTACTTTCTTATATTATCTTAAATATCTGAAATACTGAATAGATATACATTTGAAATTAAAAATTACATATTCCTTCATATATATTAATTTTTAGTTTTAGTCTCATATATAAGTATATATGTATTTAAAAATCTTCCCAGGAATTATTTATGCTGTAATATTAATTGACTCTATTGTATACAGAGTAATTATTCATTTTCCTGCCAGATTATAATTGGTGATTCTGATGAAGTATTTCATATTGTATTAATATTCTTAAGTTGTTGGTAAAAAAATGAACCTTAATACCAACTACTTTAAACTAACTTTATATCAAGTATTTTTTTATTCCTGTTCAGCTATCACACACAAATTATATGCAGGTCTTTGATTGAATTTTATGTTTTGTCCCAAATATACGTGAATACATTTCTAAATTTTAAGCTTGAAAGAATCCCATTGTTTAATATTCTTAGGAAATCACAATTTAAATAAATTGAAATATTATACAAATCAATTTTATAGATCTCTCATGGTGTTGTCCAACAACTCTCAATACATCTAAACATCTGTCATATACATTTTTTGCACAATTCTTTTTAGTTATAGTTGACAGAAGAATCCATTCTGACTTAATTATAAAAGCAAAGAATATATTTTGTTCTTATCCAGACCCCAGTACCTCTCTTTCCCCTTCCCTTTCCCCATTTCCTTCTTCCTTCCCTTTATCAATCTTTCTGCCATTTACCCATATTTTTAAAAATTAATTTCAGTTATAAGCCAACTTAGATGCCCTTCAACAGATGAATTGATTAAAAATAATGTGTTATATTTATCAAATGGAACATTACTCAGTCATAAGGAAGAATGACCTATGACCTGTGCCAGAAAATGTATGGTTCTGGAGACTATCATTTCTAGTGAAATAAGCCATTCCCCAAAACCAAAGGTCAAATGTGTTCTACTGTAAACATTTTTAAAAAATGATTTTATATCCTGCTACTTTGCTGAATTTATTTACTAGTTCTAGAAGATTTCTGGTGGAGCTTTTTGGGTTTTCTAGGTATGGAATCATATTGTCAGTAAATAGTGCTAATTTAAGTTCTTTTTTTCCCTATACATAACCCTTTAATTTCTTTTGTCTGTCTAATTGCTATGGCCAATGTTTCAAGAACTATGGTGAATAGAAGTGGTGAAATAGGGAATTCCAGACTTTTTCCAGTTTTTAGAGGGAATGCCTTTCAATTTTCGTCCATTTAGAATGATGTTGGTCTGAGGCTTAGTGTAGATAGCCTTTATGATGCTGAGATATGTTCCTGCCATCCCTAGTTTTTCTAGTGTTTGGAACATGAAAGAATTCTGCATTTTGTCAAATGCTTTTTCTGCATCTATATGATTCTTATCTTTGAGTCTATTGATGTGATGAATTACATTTATTGATTTTTGTATGTTGAACCAACCTTGCCTCCCTGGGATGAATCCCACTTGACCATGATGCACAATCATTTTGATATGTTTTTGTATTTGATTTTCCAGAATTTTATTAAGAATTTTTGCGTCTGTGTTCATTAGAGATATTGGTCTGAAGTTTTCTTTCTTTGATGTGTCATTGCCTGATTTTAGGATCAGGGTGATATTGATCTCATAGATTGAGTTTGGAAGTACTGCCTATTTTCTATTTTCTGAAATAAATTGTAGAGTATTGGTATTAGTTCTTCTTTAAAAGTCTTGTAGAACTCAGCTGTGTATCTATCTGGTCCTGGGCTTTTCTTGGTTGGTAGGCTTCTGATGGAATCTTCTATTTCATCACTTGATGTTGATCTGTTGAAATTGTGTATATTTTCCTGATTCAATCTGAGCGAATCATATGACTTAAGAAATTGTTCATGCTTTCAATGTCTTCTATTTAATTGGAGTATAAGTTTTCAAAATAATTTCTAATTATCCTCTGTATTTCTGTAGTGTCTGTTGTGATATTGTGTTTTTCATCATGTATGCTAGTAATGTGAGTTTTCTCTCTCCTTCTCTTTGTTAGCATAGCATATGTTTGTCAATTTTGCTTTTTTATCAGTGATTCAGTATTGGAGATCTTGCTATTTTTAGATTTTATTTATTTTGAGTTAAAATTTTATTTTCATTAAATCACAGATTCATTGTCATTTTAAGATATGCTATAAAAAGAATATATGTGTCTATTTCTAAATTTCCCATAAAAAGTAAACTCTTGCAAAAGAATAGAACAATATTACAACAGGACTTTTTCAATAAGAAAATCAAGACAGTAGAATGAATTATCATATCTTTCCTATGTTCATGTATAAACACATGACCAATGTAACTCCATATCATGTACAACCACAAGAATTGGATCCTAATTAGAATAAGTTATACTCCAGGCATGTATAATATGTTTAAATACACTCTACGGACATGCATATCTAAAAGGAACAAATACATTTTTTAAAATCCATGATGCAATCATTCTCACCAACATTGGATTTCTTTTGTTGTGATTTTTATAGCTAAACTTTCTTCCCTCCTATTCCACTAATCTTTTCTTCATTTCTATATTTCCTCATTTCAAAATGTTACATAAGTACAGTCATACACCATGCCACTGTATGATCTTGAAGAATGGCTTTTGTCATTCAGCATAATTTAAATAACATAAATACAAGTTCTTGTGTGCGTAATTATTTTTTTTATTCCTGAGTAGTATTTCATGGTGCTCATGTATCACTGTTTGTTTAATATCATTTCTCTCTCTCTCTCCGCCCCCCCCCCCGTCTCCCTTCCTCCAATTTTTGGTCATGTACCATTATGACAAACATTGGTATGTGGAAATCAATAGCTCTGAATAAACCTACTGTAAAGATTCAATTTGAAGTTTTATGTGTGAGCATGAGTTTCTCATGGATGAGTATCTAAAAGTGTACTAGCTGGGTCACAAAATAGCTGCATGTTTAATTTTTAAGAAAGCTCCAAATTGTTATCCAGAAAATCTAAATTTTAGATTCCAACCAGGAATATCGGATATCCTGTTTTTCTGTATTATCCCCAGCATTTGCTGATATCTCTATTTTGGCTGTGCTGATAAGTACATTTGGGTATCTCATTGCAGTTTTAATTCACTAATGATTAGTGATGTTTAATATATTTAGCTTGTGTTTAGTTGTCTTATGTATATTCTTTCTGGTACAATGTTCAATAATGTATTTTACCTTTTTTTGCTGTTAAGTTTGGAGAGTTCTTGATATATTTCATATAATAGACTTATTTTGTTGGATATACTGTTTGCAACAATTTCTCTTATTAGATAGTTTACATTCATTGAATCTTCTGGTAGGGTGTTTTGTAGAGAGAAATATAAATTTTTAATTAAGCCAATTATTTTTTATGCATGGATCTTGCTTTTTAGTCTCAAATATAAGAAAACATTCCATCCCTAAGCCTATGCTGTGAAGATTTTTCCCCTTTCTTTCTTCTTTCCTTTATTTTCTTTCTTTCTTTCTTTTTTACTATTCAATATGTATTTAACATTTTTCCATGTCTTCCCATGGCTTGATAACACGTTTTTTGTCAATGAATAATATTTAATTTCATAAATGTGCCAGTTTATTTTTTTCACCTTTTCAAGGACATCTTGGTTTCTTTACATTTTTTACAGTTATGAATCAAGCTGTTTTAAACATATATGTGCTTTTTTATGTGCTGAAATAGGTTTTCAAGTCATTTACTAAATTCTAGGGATGTGATTGCTCAATCATGAGCCAGTTATCTAACTGCTATATCCTCTGTATCCTTATCAGTAATTAATGATTTTCTGTAGCTTCAGATTCTACCTGTACTGGGTTTCTGTTTAGGAATGTAACCATGATAATATATTTCTTTAAATTTTTTTCTGTCAGACTTATTTCATTGTTGCTATTTCTCTTAGAAAATATTGGGAACCTGTTGAAGAGGTGTGATAGCCAAGTTTGCAATAGATTGTGATGAATATTTCTTATTACAAGTTTTCTGCTGTACAATAAATTGTGGGATTGGAAGGTACAAAGAATGAGTTTAATTCTAAAATAGCTGGGAGAGATAACTTGACAAATCATTAGTGTCATTAATAATAGTTGTAAGCCACTGAAGCTCACTGGTTAAGGTAGAATTATCATCTAGTTTGATTTAGCATGAGAGAAGAGGAATAGTACAGTCCTTTCTAGTTCAATACAACAGTATTATGTACATGGAAAAGGAACTAGAAGGCTAGTGCATTATATCTTTTATGGTGAGGTAAAGTGACAGTGGGGGATGTGTTTAGTTATATGCATTTCATATTAAATCTAACTTTTGTGCCAAACCATTTATTACAAGTCATCAATTTAAAATTGACAGCTTTAGGAAATAAGGTCTTCATGGCCTTTATGAGTTAAGACAGTATCCAGAGGGAAAAGTAAATGCATTTGGAAAATTTAACTCCACATTTGTAATATGAAAATGCTTTTTTTTTAAACAGATGTGAACTCTGCAGTGAAAACTCATTAGTATAATTATTCGGCACAGATAATATGCAATTTAAAAACACCAGGTCTTTGATCTCTAACCTTTCAAATCTCTCTTGGAACTTCTATAGTTTTTTAGAGTCTATTAATGTCCCATTTTTTTTTACTGAATTCTTTCTTAATTTAGTTTTAGATTGCATATATAATAGAATATAGAAGAATGAAAATGAGCAATATTTTATAATAAACAATTTCTGGTTAGGAAAAAGTAGTTTATTTTTAACAAGCCAAGTTTAGATATTAGATTGATTGTATATACCATTTGAATTTTGTCTGATCTCTTGAAATCATGAAGATTGATCTGAGAAGTAGAAATAAAATAATAGCTATATCACAACCTTTGCTGTGATAATGAATAAAAAATGTATACTGACCAAGACAACCTTAACATTTCCCTCAGTTGACTAAACTTATTCCTGTCTTAAGGCCTCTCTTACTCTGTCCCTTCTGAAGTCATAGGCCTGAATCACATAGCTTTCTTTTTTTTCCACATTATTATAATACGGTTTAGAAAACTGGTAAATTCTTTATGTTTATAAGATGTAAATATTTTAAAAAGATGATTATTTGATAACAGAATATTTTTTTCTCAAGATCTGGGGAGGTATTCCTTTTGTATGTATACATATACACACAAGCACACACACAGATACACACATATACACACACACTTAAATGCGTGTATATTCTTTCAAAATGTACGTGTATATGTATAATCATTTATTACAAATTATTACAGTACTTGAATATGATACATAAAGTCACAATTTGCTTCTGAATCTTTTTTAAAAGATATTTTGGTTTTTTAATCATGCATAGTATTTCTACATTATTTATTGGACACAGTATGATATATGCAAAATGCAATGATCAAATCAGGTAATTGTAATTTTCATCTCCTCAGACATTTTCTTATTTCTATAGTTTGGAAACCTTCAGACTCTTCTAGTTACTCTGAAATTGATTATGATCCTGTGTACTATATTACCCTACTTTGGAACAGAATACCATAAATAAAACTATTTGTCTCTTGGTACTGATTATCTACCCTCTCTCCTCATTTTCCATCTCTAATGACCACTAATTCAAACTCTCATTTTATAAAATTGATTTTTTATTCCACAAGTGAGTTACAACATGTAGCATGCATCTTTCTGTGTTTGCCTTATTTCACTGAACACGATGTCCTCCAGTTTCATCCATTTTACAAGTCACAGGACTTAATTTTTTTCTTATGAGTAAATAATATTCCATTGTGTATATACCATGTTTTTTATCTATTAATTTATCACCAGACACCTTGGTTGATTCCAAATCTCATCTGTGGTGACTAATGCTGCAAGAATACAGGAATGCTTTGATGTAATCTCTTTGATTTAATCACCTTTATTTATATATATACACCCCAAAGTGGGATAGCTGTATGATCATATGGTGGTTTAATATGGTTTTCCATAGTGGATATACAACTTTACATTCTCACCAACAGTGAATTGCAGTTTCCCTTTACACATCACCTGCATCTGTTACCAGCACTCAAGAGAGAACCTAAACATCCCTATCTGCTGGTCTCTGTGGGAGAGTAGAAGGTGAATCTCAAAAGCATTATGTCCAGAGTAAGCACTATATACATATGAAATTATAAAAAAAAAGTGTAAAATGCAAAACTGTGATGATGATAAAATTGGTGTTGGTATGGGCTATAGGGAAAGGTATTGATTACAAAGAAGCATGATAATTCCTTTCAGGATTATAAAAATACTAAGTGTCAGGTTTTTTATGGCTATTAGAATATTGCAGCTAGTTGTCGAAAGCTTATAATTATGCATTTAAGTATAGCAACTTATTAAGAATAAATTACAATACAATAAAATGAAAGTAACCCTTACCATCTGTTTTTAAAGTACTTTGCTTATTAAAAACCATCTATTGGATATGGACCATCATACTCTTTTTCTTAACTCATCCTTAAAAGATAGGAAATCTTAAAAATATTTTGTGATCCACATCAAGACTCTGATAAGGGAATTGAAGCCTTTTACATTGACCTGTCAGTGGGGAGGGCATAGTCATAAATCAGCAAACCTTAAAAAGACTATTAGGAAGTCACGAAAATAAATATGTGTGGCAGATTTTACAGCTTTAAAAATATATAATACTCTCTCATTTATTTAAGATTAATTTTCTTTCTTAGCTTTTGATATCAACCTTAACATGAGAAGTGAAATTGATTTCTAGAGTATACTTAAGAGATATGGGGGATCAAGTGAAGAATAACAACAACTAACTATAGGAATATCAGAAAGAAAAAAAGAAAAAGAAAGAAGTAGATATGTAGAAATCTAAAAAAAGATTTAAAGAAGATATTAAATTTTAGAATGAGTTGACCAATCGGGTGCATATACAATAAATAAAGTGACATGCATTTTTAAAGTATCTTAATACTATCAATTCCAGGGAGGGGAACGAATGTTATCTTGCAAAGAAACAAAATTAAGTTCATTTCAAGCACAGAAGCTTTGATTCAGACTAGAATTAGAATTACAGCAGAAAATACTGTATTCTTCATTTAATCCTAAATTTCATAAAGCTATTAAAAATAATAATGAATATTATCCTACAATTCATACTTTTTTGGAAGAATTTCTTTTTTCGTTTATGGGGAATTGAACCCAGAAGCCTGAACCATTGAGTCATATTTCCATCCCTTTTTTATATTGTATTTAAAGACAACACTCACTAAGTTGCTTTGTTTCTCACTAAGTTTCTTAGGCTGTCTTTGAACTCTCAATTCTCCTGCCTCAGCTTCTGGGATTAAAGGCATGTGCCACTGGTCCCAGCTAGAAAAATTTCTTGAGTTTAGGTTTCAATAATGGAATTGAAAATGGTAAGATGACCCTCAATTTAAACTGATAGTAAACATTTTTTCTGCTAAATACTGATTATTTCTAGCAAGAAAAAAATACTGCTTGATGACATAAATGCAATTATTTACATGAAATTAGGAGAGCAAATAAAACAACTGAATTAAAATAACTTCTTTAAAACTTGCAATATCTGTTTATTATATGTGATCAGCTGCATTTTATGCTGATTAACACCTGATAGACTCAATTCCATAAACTTGCCTATTCTGGACATTTTCATTTAAATTAACTTATACAATATATGCTTTTTTGTCCCTGGCTTCTTTAATTTTGTCTAATGTTTCCATAGTTCACTCATGCTTCTACATGTATACATCATCATTATTATTATTAATTTGCCAAATATCTCTTTGTACAGATTATGACATTTTGTTTATTCATTCATAAGTCTGTATACATTTGTGCTGTTCCACTTTTCAACAATTATGAATAATGCTGCTTTGAACATTCATGTAAAAATGATGTGTGTGTGTGTCTATGTGTATGTACACATTTTATTTTCTCTTGAGTATTTATTTTGAAGTGAAAGTAATGAGTTATAATGTACTTATAATTTGGAGGAACTTCCAAATGCTTTCCAAAATTGGTGCATCAGTTTAAAATACCATGAGTTCATCCCAGTGACTTGTGGCTGAGAGAGGAGGATTGCAAGTTAAAGATTACCTTCAGCAATTTATCAAACCTTCAGTAACTTAGTGAGACCTTCTCTCAAATTTTAAAAAGTGGGGGTTGGGGATGTAGATACACGGTAAGGTGGTTAGATTACCAATATAAAACAAAAAGCAAACCAACAAATTTACACAGATTAAAACTAATAGAATATACATTTAAAAATCCCACCTGGGATTTTCATTTCAAGCATTCTTTATATATTCTAGATATAAGTCAGTTGTTAGATGTGTGATTTGAAAATGTTTTCTCCCAATACGTACTTTTTCAATTTATTTTAAACTACACTAATGGAAGATTTTTCTGCTATTAAGCTACAAGAGCTGCTCTTCTCAGTCCTTAATTTACTTGACTGTTCACCACATTTGATGGCAATAGACACTCCCTCCTCCATGATATGCTCATGCTTCCTCCTTGATAAATTATTTTCACCAAGTTCTTTCTTATAGCTCTGTAACTCTCCTCGTTTTGTTTCAGTCTCCTCTGATGGTCTGTCTTTTTCATCCTGACCTCTTAATTATCCAGGGACCTACATTCAGTCTCATTCTCTTCTTGTCTGACCACAGGCTTTTCCTTGGTGATCTTATCTGACCTAATGATTGTAATTTACATTTATATTATTCTGATAATCAAATTTTTATCTCTGACACTATCTTTATCATTTTTAATGGACCATTTAGACCTCTAACACACCTCCAAACCTAAAATCCTGAAATTAAGCTCTTGACATTTGTTCCCCCAGATCTCTACTTTCTTATCTGAAAGGCTTCAGTGCAGGAAAAAAAAATGACACCCCCCCCCAAAAAAAAACAACACACACACAACAAAGAACAACAACAAACCAAAAAACTTAGGATCATTTCAGTTTCACTCACATATTTTACCCAGTCCACAGGCTCATCCAAAAGCCTGCCTGTTCCTTATATGCAATTCAAGCATGTCAAACCCTGTCACTTCCATATACTAATCACAACCAACATTGTCTTGTAAATGAATTACTAAAAGAGATTCTATTGGGTCTCCTCAATTATAATCTTCTCTATTTCTTTCTATTCTTAACATTGAACCAGTGTATGTGTGTGTGTGTGAGTGTGTGTGTGTATTGTGTATGATGTATATGTGGTATAGAAATATACATGCATTTGTACCATACCATATGCAAGCACATCTAATGATTGATCTATATGTTTTCTATGTGCATAAACAATCTATCTGTGTGTATATATATATATATATACACACACACAGACACACACACATTTTTAATTTTAAATAAACCAAAGAATATTACTCATTTCAAAATTCTATGGCTTCTTTTTTTTCCTTCAGTGAAAATATCAACTGTGATCTCATCCATCTCATTCTTTCTCATTTATCTGCACCAGATATTTTGGTATTTCATATTTCAACCTTTCCCTTTGTTTTTCAGTGCTGGGGATAGAACCCAGGCTTCACATGTACAAAGCAAATGCTCTACCACTCAATTGCATCCCCAACCCAGGTTTTTCCACTTTTCTTGAGCATGACAAGTGTTCTCTCACCATAGAGGATTTGCACTGGCTGTTTCTATTTCTAAAACTTTCACCAAATGCCTCTTATTCTTAAAAGACCAGTCTTTTATCTGATACAACCTTTATTTGAGGGAACTCAACTTAAAAATACCACCTCACCTATTTTCACTAGAGCATATTTCAGTCCCCATCACATTGCAAGGCTTCATTTTTTTTTCTTAGATCACATAACTCTGTAACATATAAAAAGCTATCATGATCGCTATATATTACCTGTCTATTCACACTGGAGTGAAATTATCACAAGGACTGACAATTTTGTCTGGTCTTGCTAATAATAACAACTATGTAAAAACAACAAATTAGTGAATACATAGGAAATTTTTAAACAGTACCACCAACAAAAACATATTGAACAAATACCCAGATTCAAACTGGATAATTTGAATATATACAATGGTACTGATTATTTTAACTTCTGGTTCTGAGCATTATATCAAATTTTACTTTTGAGATGAGAGGATATAGGGTTACTGGATTGAAATAAAAAGAGAAAAAAATCGCTTGAATATTTCAAAAATAGTACTCAACAACAAAATACAAAATAACTAGAATTATTTGTCAGAGATGTGAAATTGTGACTTAAATCAATATTTGAGCCAAAGAAGGAAATTAGAGAAGAATAAAATGATCTTTTATATTATGTTTTAATTGAACACAGTCAAATTCATTAATTTTAATTTATGTCAATTGTAATCCAAGAGTAAAGAAATATACTTAAGCAAACTTCAATTGCACAAATATTTTTTCTTGTTATAAACAAATCTGCTATAGTACAGCCTTCCTTGTACAGTTATCACCACAGAAAATATCAAGAACAAAACAAATAGAAGACACAGAGCATTTGTACCATTTATTACACATAAACTTCACAATAGAGTAGATGTTACTAATGGACTGAGAGTTTATGGTGCAGGGAGTACAAACTGTTTGAAGGTCTATGAAAAATTTGCACTGTTAGGAAAGGTTGAAGTTAAGACTCAATCCAACGCTTTGCATCTTGTGAGGAGCCTTCTGGTTTGCATTAACTAGCATGCAAACCTTTGTTACAGTTACTTCATTCTTTTCTAAAAGGAGAAAGAATGTGGGTCACTTTTATTTTCTTAAACATAATGTACAAAAACTTGAAATTTAATATTGGTGGAAAACAAGTCTGAGTTTGCCATATTAATATTTACTTTTTTTCCCCCTTTGTTTAACTGGTACATAAAAACTGTATATTCTGATGGAGTACCATGGGGTTTTGTTATTTGTATATATTATGCAATGTTCAAATCACATCAAACATATTTAATCCTCAAACATCATCATCTGTTTATGGTAAGAATTTTCAAAATCCTTTCTTGAAGCTTTTTAAAATTTCAAAATTGTTTAATTACTCTGGCTAGGGCTTCTAGAAATAGATTAGATAAAAGTGGATATCCTTGTCTTCCTTCATATCTTAGAAGGAAATTTTCAGCTTTTCTCATTCAATAAAATGTTAGATGCTTGCTTATTCTATGCTAGTGTTTTGATCTGTGACTTTCCCCAAAGGCTCATGTGTTGAAGGGTTAATCCCCAACGCAGCAATGTTCCTGGGGTAAGGCTTTTAGAAAATGCCTGGATTATTAGAGCTCTAACTTTGTCAGTGGATTCATCATCAATAAATTCATCATCAATAAGTTCACAATTTGGATGAACTAATGGGAAGTGGTGGAAACTATTGGAGCTGGTTGAAGGGAATGTATATTTGAGGACCTAACATTTGAGATTGTCTTTTGCCAAGTTTCTGCTCCTCCTTCCTCCATGTGGCCCCACCCCTCTGTTTCTTCTCTCCCTATCTCTGCTTCCGAGTCACCACAAGATGAGCAGCTCTGCTCCACCTCACCATCTCTGCCATGATGCTTTGCTTCATCACAGGTAAATAGATAGCAATGGAGCCATCTGACCATGAACTGAAACCTCTAAACGTTTTTCCTTTTTTTCCCCTCCTCAGGAATGTGTCACAGTGACACAAAGCTGACTAACACATATATGTGTTTTTAATTTTGTTGAGGACATTCCTTTTGTACCTAATTTGTTCAGCATTTTTGTCATGAAATGAGTTTAAAGTTTACTGATCGCTTTTTCTACATCTACTGGAAAGATGATATGGTTTAGGTCCTTCATTCTGTTGTGGTGGTTCATCACATCTATAATTTTGTTTACTTGGAACCATTCTTCTATCTCTAGATTGAATCTCACTTGATCATGGTGAATAAGCATTTTAATGTGATAGTGGATATAAATACATAGTACAAGAATGTCAAAGGTCACCAGTCAGATTTGACAGACAATCTCTAAAAAGTGAAAGATAAAGACAAAATTAGCAGGCCACCAAAAGAAGAGCAAAAATAACACATAAGGGTGTCCCAATTAAATTGACAGCTGACTTTTTAGAAGAAACTGTGCTGTCTAGAAAGGGTAGCATGAAATTTACACAATATTGAAGGAAAATTTAATGAGTTCACTTTGGGGTCAATTGTATTTCAGACATAATTATGCTAATATATATTGATAGATATCACTTTTACTCTACATTTGATCATGTAATTTTAAAAGGGCATGTAAAAATATTAACAGTATTATAAATATCTTAGTGTTTGGTATAGATGTAAAATTTTTACAAACATTTATAGTTTACATGTAGTTTATATTATTAGCATTTCATCATAAAATCACTCTATGTATAGTCCATTGGAGAAATTATTGTTTAACAAAATGATGTAAAGAAATATGTAAATAAATGTATCAAAATAATTCATAATTTTATAATCTAATATCTTATGATCTTACTAAAGTACCTTACTGAGCTTGAATAATTTAGAGTGATGTGATGCTAAGCATTTTCATGTTATTTAAACACAAGTTAAGCTAACAATGACTAAAAATATTCCTATGTTCCATAGGCCCATATGCTTTTTTTAATCTCTTATATCTACTTTTTGTTATTTATAATTTCCATGTTGGATTTAGGCATTTGCCTGTGAAATTTTTTATCAAGAGGAAATTTTTCATATTGAACTCTAAAAATTCAAATATATCAAAATCAACAAGTTAGTTCCAATTAATTGTGATTTTAACAATTTAGGAAAAAGGATTAAGAGTAATTATTCTATCAAAGTAGTTAAATTACTAAAATTTCAAAATGACTTTGGAAAATATTTTATTAATCTCTCTATCTTTCTGAAATTAAATAGAATGTGATCTCTCAGATTGTCTGTGCAGGCCTAGGTAAATATGAGGGGTTTTTTGTTGTTGTTGTTGTTGTTGTTTTTTGGTACCAGGGATTGAACTCAGGGTCTCAGGGGTTCTTAAACACTGAGCTGAATCTCAAGTACTTTAACTGTTTTTTAAACTTTTATTGTGAGAAAAGGTCTCTGCCAAGTTTATTAGAACCTTGCTAAATTCCTGAGGCTGGCTTTGAATTTAGGATCCTCTTGCCTCAACCTCCTGAGCTATTGGAATTACAGGCATGCACCACCATGCCTGGCAAAGAGATACTTTTAAATAAAATCTAACAGTATCCTGTTTAAATGTGAAGATTTGTTGTCCTTCCAAGATTTAATAAGGCTCATGTCTATATAGAGAAACTTATGCCTATATATGTACACATAGAATTTGCCCAGTGATCAAATCTGAAAAATAAAAATGGCTGAAGGGTGGGTTTCAATACATTCATGTAATATCACATTCTTGTAAATCTTTCACTTATATAGCATGTTCACTACGATTTTCTTTTTTCTTTCTTTCTTGTTTTTCTTTCTTGCTTTTTATTTCCTAAGTTTGTTGTAAGCATAATCCATTGACCTATATCATCAAAACATCTTCCAATTTTAACTTTTGGATCTTTGCAATTGCTCACCCATTCTTCTCCAGAATTATAGCACATTGGATAAAAGACTTAGATAGTTCCAAAAAGTCTTATTCACCCAACTCTGAGCATTTGATTTTAACCATATTTTGTTTTCTAAGATTTTTAGATGAAAAAAATCTCAGCTGCTCCAGTCTATCAGTTTTCTTCCCTTGCCTGTGCAGCTATGCTTAATGCAGAAACTTAAACTGATATATTCATTTCTGTATCTCTTTTAGGAATACTAATTTCACTGAATCCAGTTTGGAATAAATGGAGAGTTTATTATTGAATCCTTTGCATGTGGGCTTGCTTGAACTGGTCTAAGTTCCTCCTGCCAGACAGCATTGGAATGTATGGAAGAGTCCAGTTGTAGGTTTGTGAGTCTCTTGTTTCATCTCTTTAGGAATCTCATGAACAGCTCCAGGTGGTTTAACTGTTTCATATTCCATTTCCATTACATTACTATTTTTGATAACCTCTCTCTTTTATTCAGATCACAAAACAAACAAACAACAACAACATCAAAAATTTTACTGTGTGTCCACAGTTTCTTGTATTATTCTTGTTTCAAAAAATGATCCAGGCTTACTAAGACCCTTCCTGTACAAGACCATTTTCCCCATGAACCTCAGTTTTGTTTCTTTTGTTTTGTTTTGTTTGTTGGTACTATGGATTGAACTCAAGGGCACTCGACCACTGAGCCACCTCCCCAGTGCTATTTTGTATTTTATGTAGAGACATGGTCTCACTGAGTTGCTTAGGGCCTCACTTTTGCTGATGCTGTCTTTGAACTCGTGATCCTCCTGCCTCAGCCTCTCTAGCTGCTAGGATTACAGGCGTGCACTACCGTACCCATCTTAACTTCAGTTTTTCTTTTAAGTAGAAAGTAGAAGTTAGAAACAAGAGTACTAGGCATGCTCATTATTAATAGACTACTATTGCTCACAGGTTCTTTCATCACATGATGGTTTAGGAAGTAAATGTATGTGTATACGTACAGATATGTGTATTTGTATCTATATAGATATGTATATATATATAACAATTTTCTGTATTTGTGTGAATATTTGTTTATTTATATAAATATATATCTGCATATATACACATATATAGACACATAAATCTAAAACATACATAGTGTGTGTGTATACACAGATTACACACACACACACACACACACACACACACATATATATACAAAAAAATTATTTATATCAAACAAATATATGGTCATAAGATTGTAAAAACAAATTAAGTAGTAGCTATTCTTGTATCCAATAGTAGTATTCATTCTAGCTTTCTCTTTTACATATGTTTATTTTTTTTCATCACTGAGAAATTTGCGTCCCATCACACACAATATACTTACATATTTACTCAATAATTTACATATAGCTGGAATATTTGAGCCTTGTCCCACCCTCCTTTAAACACAGTTCTCATATAGATTTGCACCCTCACCTTTTGAGGTCTGCTGATATGTCAGCCTGATTTCCTGGGAAAAATGGGAAATAGGAAGGAATGGAAACGGACACGGAAGATAGAGTGGGAAAAGGATGAGAGAGGAAGATCAATTCCAAAATTTTATATAATTTTAATAATTTTATAAAATTTTATAAAATTTAAAATTAATGAGTACAGTCAGATGTGGTAGTACACACCTGTAACTTCAGTGACCAGGGAGCTGGGGCTCCCTGCTCAAAGACAGCCTTAACAATTTAGTGAGACCCACTCTCTAAATATAATATTAAAAAGGGCTGGAGATGTGGCTCAGCGGTAAAGTGCCTGTGGGTTCAATTCCCTGTACCCAGAAAAAAAAAAGAGTACACATTGGGGTATGCTTTAACAAGATTTTTTTTTATGACATGAATGTGTTTCAGTGTACCTCTCTCAGTGGCCTGTCATTCTCTTTTCCCACAGATCTCTAAATCAGAACAAACAGAAACTGTCTTTTATAAAGTTCATTATTAGTCCTTACTCATGTTAAATCCTTGGTTTATTTGTTTAATGTGGAGAAGGCAGGGGATGTTCACAACATTTTTAAGTTACGTGAGAAATTTAGTATTTCTGTATTCTATGTATAAAAACACTATAATTTGTAACCAAGAAGGTCTGAATAATTTTGGCTGCTTCTAGTTTTTCAACCTCTAAATTAAAAAGACCTGTGAGTCTCCCAATGGATTCTATTTGTTTTGATAAGTTCTCAGACATAGGATCTTGTGAAAACTTCATATGCAGTGAACCCTATCTTGGGGATTTACAATGAAAAGTTTAGAGACAGCTAGCAGGCTCTTGGATTGGGCCATGTAAGCTATTGATGGCTTGTTAAGCATCCTGGAGCAGAGACGGAGGGGATGTGACAAATTTGAAAAATGGTGTGTGTTGGTGTTATAAATGTGGATAATTTACAGGTTCTAGAATCAGGAAACAATGATATTACATGGATTATAAATTTAAAAGTCAGCATTAAAATGGAGATAAAATATATATAATATTTGGTTTCTGGAGATGGTAGAAAATTAGAAAACAAAAAATATTAATATTTATTCTCTCAACTAATTTTAAATAGGGGACAGAGTTAAGATATAATGTAATTGGTAGTATTTATCAGATCCATTATTATGTTTTATCTTTCCAGGACTGTTTCTCCTTTTCTATGTTCCTGAATGCATTACCATATATCACATAAAGAGTTATATAGATTTTGTTGCTTTTTAAAAAAAATTCTCATATTTCTTTCATGATCAACATCTTAGAAGTTTCTAATGATGGTGCTTTTACAAAGATGAAGTCCTCATCCCTTGAAATCTGTGTACCAAAAATCATATGCCATCCCACAAACATGTAAAGTTATTATTTGTCACTAAAATTATATTTGAATAATTATAAGTATCATATATCAATTAAAAGCAAAACAAGGAAACTAAATTTAACACAGAAAATATCTTTCAAAATTATATTTAATAGACTATACTTTTAATCAGTAAAACAATGATAATATGGATGATTTATAGATGTTACTTATTCTTGATTCCTTCTAAATTCCTTAAAGTATATTTCAGAAAGAGAGTCTCATCTATCATTACTAAAATATACCCTTATAGAAGAGATATTCTGTACTGTGGATAATGCTGAAGATTTTCAGATAAGATTTATTTTCTATTATGATTTAGTTTGAAAGTTTCACAGTATTGATGCTTAGAAAGCAAAGAATAAATATTCACTAAATGAGTCATAAATAATCTAAATACACTCACTTAAAATATCTTGGCTCCAGTTACAATCATATGAGTTCTGGCTTCATAACTAGCTTCCACATCTCTATTCTTGTTTTCATGAAATCCATTCTTAATAGAAAATCAGATGAAACTAATTTTTTAATGGTAAAGCATTAAACTGTATAGAATGGTACTTTTTTTTCATTACAGTAGAGAAAAAGTAAGTACCTATTTGAAAACCCACATGTCTAGCTCCTTTCTGTCTTACCAATCAATTGTTTTACTGTTGTCTTTAAAACACTAAAGAAATTGCCTTTTTTTCCTCAGAAATTTTCTGTGATACTAATTGTTTTCCTTTATAAGATTGTTGTCTTACATCTAATTCAGGTCTCTGCTCAAAGTGCTATATCCTTATGTAGATCCTCTGTAAAGTTATTTACTGCAAGAATAATTCTATATAGCAAATCATCCAGAACTCAGTGGTTAAACAGAATTTATTCAGCTCATTTTTCCATAAATCACAGAAGTATGTTACACTCATCTCATCTCGGTGGCTCTCCTCTTGTTTGGGCTGAGTCACAAATCTAGTGATAAACTAAATTTCAATTAGGTTTACAAGGGTGATATAGCCATTGGCATCATCTTTCAGGAAGGCTACTCTCATAGTAGGAGCTCAGATTTAAAAACTTAGGCAATTTTTTTTTTCACATCACATGTATTGACATCCTATTGGCCAAAGCAAGTGAAATGGGCAAAGTCAGAATGGAACCAATAGGAAAATTGATTGTACAACTTGGGTAAGGGAACCTGAAAAACAACTTATCAAGGGACATGGGAATAAAGAGAATTGAATAATTATATGATCAATTTTCTCCCTGCTACTCACAAATGTTTACATTCCTTCTACATGCCAAATACCTTCATTCCCTATGGAGACCAATGGAGTTCTGCTGAATCATCAAGCTCAAAGTCAGAATCTCATGATCAATGTCAAGTTCAAATAAGGCTGATTATAATCTGGGGAGATATGGACTAAAAATATATCTTTTATTAAACTCAAGACATGCAATGTTAAGCAAGGGCAGAATAACCACAATGAATACTTTCATTCCAAATACAGATGATTCAAAGCAGAAGTTGTTTCACAACAATTTTCAAATATTGCCTGGCAAGTGTTTTCTGGGTTGCCTATTCTGGGGATGGAAAGAATAAATAAGCATTGATTCTCTTCTTTAGAGTAGCCCCACACTTTGTTTCTCTCCATTTCTCACTTCTTTGAGATCATTTGCTTTCCATTAAACACATTAGGCACTTCCACAAAAGGCATTAAAAAACACTGGAGTTTTTTTTTTTTTTCTGCCTGGTTTTATTAAAATTGTTGAAAGTCCATTTTTTTTAACAATTTAAATAGGTTCAGTTCCTTCTAACTTAGGTTGCAGAAACTGTTTTCATTGTTATTTTCTAAGATACATTTCGAGTTTTACTATCCACTTATTATAATCCAATTTATCTAGCAGAATCTATATTCATAATTACTTACCTACTAAGCTTTTATCTCTGGATTTATTTTCTGCTATTTTGGACCAGGTTTCTGTGTGCTATGACCTAAAGTATCCTAGGAACTCCATTGAGAGAGCAGAAAGTGTCTGGAAGACACTGCCTTAATTTTTAAATAGGTCTCAACAGAGCTTCACAACTCAGTGGTTCTGAGATCTATCTTTGAGGTTATATTTTATTTGAATATATTTTATTGGCCCAAGGTAAAAAGTCAGTGTCATTTTCTCTCCTACAAAGTTCTGTCCCTTCTTGCAAACTGCTTTTTCCCCTTTGAACACAAACTTATGCATTTAAAAGAAATCAACCTCCACTTCCTAGGTTGAGGCTGAAGAGCTCATTTTCCAAATAAAATTTTCTTCTTCTATGTTACAGAAAGCCATCATTTTATTAATTTATTATCACAGCATTTTATTAATTACTCTACCGCTACAGATTGTTTATTTTCCTGGATCTACAGTAGTATAATAGTTTTTTTTCAAGCCTGTGCTAACTAGTACATTTTTATTTTAATTTTCCTATGTAGCACTTTACTGTTAAGCCCTGATTATCTGTTTCAGGCTGCTGTTGCTGCAATTGTGTTATAAATTGAACAACCTCAGACCTAGAACCCCCAAAACAATAAATACTTATTTTGACTTCAAGTGTGCAGATCAGAAATGCATCCCATGTTGGGGTATGCAGTTCTGACTCTGAGCTTGACTCATTTTGAGATCTGTATGGCAGCCAGTTAGATGTAGATTGGGTGATAGGGTGATTTTTGCTTTGTAGTTCTCAACCTTTAACAGTAGACCCAGGTATGTTATTTGGCAGAAATATAGCTTCAAATGAAGAAGTAAAATCCTCTACTTATATGAAATTGGCTTTTATAGCATTGCCTGAAACAAGCCAAAGGAGTGAATTCAGTTTCTTCAAGCTTAAGAGATGGGAAAGAACATTACTTCTGTTCAGCTAGACAGCTTGCAAAGTCATATGGCAAATGACAGGGCTAGAGAAATAGAAGTGAAGCCATTAATGCAATCGATCCACATCTTTGTTGACTAAGTAAGCTTAAGTGCCTCTTGTATTCTGTAGTTGGCTAGCATTCACCTGCTTCACTTCCTTAGTGTTCACTGAAATTCCAAACTTAGGAAATTATGGTCCCTTTGAGTTTTTATTAAAATTAAACGCACATATTTCATTATTTCTGTTCGACTGTGGAAAATCAGTCCTTGTAAACTAGACTTGCAGCATTATTGGATTTTGATTGGAGACTGTAATGAGCCAGTGGTAGACTTCTCCATTTGAAGAGAGCAATCACTACATTATCTCAGATCAAATGCTACATACAGATTATAAAGACCAAGGAGTAGGTATGACCAGAAGCAATTCTTTCCAGACTATAATTATAGAAGGAATGGTAATAGTGAAGTATTCTAGCCCCCGACCCGCACTGGCTTCATGAAAGAAGTTTTGAATCTTGAGAAAACACTAGGGAGTTTTAAATTAAAGAGGCAAGACTCTAATTACCTTTTAAACCAGCTCCAGGATGGCTTCTCCTAGCTCCCGCCTCCAGCCACCTGGTGTGGTATGGAGGTTTACTGAAGAGGCTATGGAGAAAGAGAGAGAGAGAGTACGCCAGGGAGTGGGCTTTTATTGGGGAACAAAAAATTCTGGGGGAAATCCCATCCAATGAAGGTTAAGAGAGGCAGCATCCCAAGGTCAGGGGCGACGATTGGGTCTTGGGGCAGTGGCCAGACACACCTTTGCAAGGAAAAGCCCTTGGACCTGGAAAGGGGGCGGGGAAGCTCTGACCCAGCTGTGTCTAATCTCCTCTCACCCAGCCAGGGAGGTAACTCAAATCACATGTGAGGATGGCCTCCCACATAGTATGAGAATTAAGGTAGCATTTGTTTTGACGACAGTATACATATGTAGTTATACTTAAAGAGGACATTAAATAAGTCAGCAACTGATGCAACTTGGAGTTGTTTAGGTAAACACAGTGCCTATACTCTTCATCAATCAAATACTACCTAATTTTATTTCTTCTAGTAGATTTTACTTTTCTAACTTTAGCTTTTGAACTCAGTTTCTTAACCTGCTATAATCTGCAGATTCTTATAATTAATCCAACTCTTCTTTCATCATTCAAATCAAGCATCACCTTCTATTATAAAACATTTCTCTATAATACTTAATATTTCTGTTGCAGGTGTCTCCCCCATAGGTAGTGTGATTTTTTAAAAATTTATTTTATACAGTCTTCCAATTACACTATGAATACTGTTTTGCTTTCTTCATAACTTCTTCAGTTGATTGTAATAAAAAACATAATGATGTTTAAATGATGGCTTTGTGTCAATTCCCAGCACCTAATCATATGTTGGAAACTTTTAAAGACATTAACATATGACTGACATGACTTATCAAGAAGTCAACTTTTTCAATTATACAATGATTTGTTTATATTTACTAAAACTTTTTTTTAATATTGACACCAATACCTTTAAAATATTCTTTTATTTCAGTATTTTGATGTATACCTGAAGATAACCTAGAGGAATACTTAATTAAATATGGAATTAAATAGAATTGTGATTGGTTTGAATGGTTAGTTTAAAGCTTAAACATTTTCTCACCTGATAATCAGATAATAAAGAAAATGATTGTTATTATTCCAATACTTAATTTGACATCAAGTATATCTCACCACATTCCTGGGATTTTTCATCTTCAAATGGCATGTTTAGAGATCTGGCAAGACAGCATATGAGAAATCATCATCCTCATCCAAGAGAATTTAGGACTTATCCTTTTATGTTTTAAATCTTGATTTACTGCGGATACTGTCAAATGTCTGAGGCTCCTGCGTGATCCATTATTTCTTGAATCTCTTCCCTTATCTGTTTTGCATTGGAACTCATAAGATTTAGAGCCCTTGGAAGACTCATGTTCTATAGGCCATGAAGATGAATTGTGTGCTTGTATACAAGAGAGAGAGAGAGAGAGAGAGAGAGAGAGAGAGAGAGAGAGAGAGAGAGAGAACCATTAGTGTAGAACCTGAAGATGGAGTGCCATCCTTCCTCTTAATTTTCAGACCATTCCTCACCATCTTAGTCTAAAAACACAACATTTCCGCCACTTTCCCTTTGTCTTTTCTGTATTCTTTCATGTCTCCTTTCACTTTGTACTTGGAATACATTATAATATTAATAGGCTAATAATATGTGCAATATATACATACATATATAATAATGCATATATATATTATAATGCATATATATATATATATCTCTCCTATGTAAGTATATGATCTATTTAATTTATCTTTTTGTTTTCACTCTGCCTTTTCCACTAGAATTTGTCCCATGAAGATGATAATTTACATGTTTCCATTTCCTCTCAATGACTGGTACATAAAGTGCTCAGTAAGAGTTTAACAAATTGATGACAGTCATGGTGATATAAGCATGTAAAGAAGTATGCTGAGTATTAAATAGGCACAATTACTAATGATCCTGGAATTACCTGGAAACACTAGAAGAATGATTTAATGTTTAGAAGAAATTGCCTTCCACATATGTGTTTCAGTTTAAGTTTCTTTTCAGGAGCAGAGAAGTGGAAAGGCCCATAGTAGGTAGTTTTCAGCAAAACGCTGTATTTTATGAAGTTATTGGTTTCCTTTGAACAATGAGAGACATAAATCTATTCTAGAGTTTTAGATTAAACTATTAACTTATTTAAATATTTTATGCTTTTATGTGAATCTAGACACATGCACATATTTTGAAATTTTTAATGATTTTTGTTCACCATAGTCATTACTACATTGGTCTGACTTTTCTCCCATGAGTAAAGGGCCTATCATTTCAAGTTTGCCTTCCTGCATTCCATATTAATGCAGATAACTTTAAAACACAAAGTAAATGTGAATGTTACTATTTTATTCAATAAATATGGTAATCTAAATGTTTGAGACATAACTGAATTGGTTATTGTTAATGTTCACATGAAGATAATGTACTTCTTACACATTGACCAGTAAATTGAAACTTTGTGAATTTCAGAAGAGTGCCCCGACTGCACAGTCAGCAAGGAATTTACTAAGATTTCAACACTGTTTAGTCTGAGACACCAATACATCACATTTAAGTAGCAATGAAAACCAAATGTCTTCAATAGTCTGTATAAATTTTGCTTCCTGTTGTCCAGAAATTACATTATTTTACCATTGTGATGTCTCCAGAAGGGAAATATGAACAAGTTTAGTGTAGTTCCTGCTTTTATTTTTCAAAAGAGAGAAATACTGCACTAGACATACAAGGGAATAACTACAAAAATATAATTTTTTGGAGTACCATTTTCCTCTATGTGATCTTTAGTTAGTGCATCTGGGTACTATGTTTATATAAAAAATAATGTGAAAAACAAAATGATATCAAGATAACTGTCTAAACCTGAAAACACTTTATAAACAGAGCTTATCATTTATACCTTTTATAAAATACTTTCATATTAATTATATTCTTCAATGAATAAAATAAATTATCCAAGGATTAAAATGTTACATTTAAAATATGGTGATTTAGTAGAAATTAATTATCAAGGATGCTGATCTGCTTTGCATTAAGAATCACAGTGCACTTTGATAAAAAATATCTTTTAGATTTTGTTTATAAATGACTTGAAACTCTTAAGTTATATAAAATGTAAAATGATTTGCTATGCTTAAGTTTAACAATAATGTACACTAAGATTTATCACATATATGATGCTCATATCTTAAGAAGAAGTTTGCATGTCTACTAGGTTTGTATAGAAATCTTTTAAACTTAAAAGGCTTTGTTTTGATATTTTAGAATAGAATTATTATTTTGATATTAGACACATCAGAGAATTAATACCATAGTAGAAATATGCTTATTTCTTTCAGTTTTCTTTTTTTTATTCTGAGTAATAGAAAAAGTATTAAACAAGGAACTTATTTCTTTAATGTGTTCCTTTAATATTTTCACAGTAAACTTTGTAAGTTCTTAGTATTTCCATTAGACCTTTCTTTATTTACATTCTTAGGTATTAGTTAGTGTTAATGGTACATTTCGATTGTAATACTTAAGGTACTCTTGTTAAATATATTTATTCTGTGTAGTGTTTTGCAACATGACTTACAGAAAATCAAATACACACAAAGTCCGAGTAATACAAACCAATGTGTTAAAACTACTAGAATGAAATAAACCAATAGGTTGTAACAACTAGAATGTTAGCTTTTCTCTGAGTATGAGATGTAAAAATTCTTATGTGTGATTTAGAAAAACATAAGCCAATCAATATATGTCACACAATTCACTTCAGTTTATGATGATCAATGCTAAAAAAAATTCTCATCTTTTTTTAATTTTCTAGTGGAGCAAACTGTTGCAAGTACATCTACCTGGTCAAGCTAACATTGAATTATAAGTTTCCTAAACATAATACTGACATAAACAATATTTTTATATTTTGTTTCTTTTTTAACATACTCCTATATATAGTTTTCATTGTCTTTAGGGGTTTGCTTTTTTTTGTCATTGATTTTTATTAGTTCTTTCTAGTTATATATAACAATAGGATTCATTTTGACATAATTATAAAAGCTTGAAATATAAGTTTCTCCATTTCAGCCCCAGTACTCCCCCTCTCCCTGCTCTCCTCCTAGCCCCTGTTCCCTTCTCTCTACACTTCTGATCTTTCTGCTATTTTGAAATATAAAACACATGGAGTGAACATTTGATAGAAAATGTAAGTTTCTTTTACAAGGAGAAATTTTTTTACATTCACGTGAGACCATGCACTGAAAACGTTAGGAGCTGGCAGTAAGTAACTGAAGCACAGAATGTGTTCCATAAGGAAATGAATTTGGGGATATGATCAATAAAGGTATGAAAAATGAAATAACTGCATCAATTTTAAAAAGAAATAACACATGGCAAAATGGTGTTCATTTTCCTCTTCAGGATTATACTTTCTTTTCTTTCTCCTCGTTCATCCTGATTGAGTTCCGTGCATTCATTTTCCCTGTTCTCATTCTGAATGCACAGGAGTGGGGCATGAATCAAACTTCAAATCCACAGATGAAGCTTTATCGGCTTACTGTCACAAGCAAAAGGAATCTTTTTCATGCTACTTACAATGTTAGCACCTGGACTTTCTATTTGATCCCTTGCATGTGGCCCTAATAAATTCATGAATGATTTGGATAACATTTTCTCAAGAAAATACTTGGAAATTTAAGCCAGTCATCTTCATGAAGTAATGGAGTATGTCTGTAAAATGTTGATCTTTCTGTTTGTATTTCTTCTGCAACATTTTCATTTTTTGTCCTCAAAACTCTGTCTTTTTTTGCAGAAATGTAAAAGAGAACACCATATTCATGAAAATTAAAACTTTCAGGACTGGGGTCGAGCACTAGCCTAGCATGTGCGAGGCCCTGGGTTCGAAGCTCAGCACCACACAAAAATAAATAAAATAAAGGGATTGTGTACAACTACAACTAAAATATAAATTTTTTAAAAATTAAAACTTTCAGCTAATTTATCTGGTGTTTAGTGCTTAACTGTGTTTTGAATGTTTTTTTTTAGAATAAAGAGAGGAACCTTGAAATGACCCTTAAGTCCCCCTATTGTCTGTGCCCTTTTGTCCAGTCTCATCTACTAACTTTTGTTCCTCACCTCTGAATTTGTGTGAGCTCAAAACAAGACATTTCCATATTTTTTTTTACTATTTTTTCTGAAAGTAAACTTTTACTCAGGCAAGTCATTCTAGTTCAATTTTGCTTTCTCAGTATGTAGAGAGATTTGGAGCAAGTTTATATCTTAAAAACTGAAATTGGAACAGAAAATGTAATAGAGAGCTGAGCATGACAATTAGCTCTAACATCAGTGAGCACAATGTTTAAAAAAAAACTATACAAAAAGGGACTGTTGCTTCCTTTTTAAATTGGCACATCTGTACTTATTTATAGAATATGGTATCATTAGTTATACAGCACACAATATGTCATGAGAAAATCAATATATTAACATTTCTATCTCCCCAAATATTGTAATTTCTCTTCTATTTTGAAAATTCATTTCTCTTTCTCTAAATAAAGTACCCAAACTAGAAAACTTGTATAGTCACATTTGGCCTAAAATTTTATAAACTACCATCTAAAATTCTATCTTTCTGGACACCCCAAATTCATAAAAATTTTTATCAGACTGTGTCCCATTTACATGTCATTCATGATGCAGAGGAGCTTAGCATAATCTGCATTCATCCCAAATTCAGTGTGCATTTCTTATTCACAAGTATTTATAAAAATGCTAAATGAGACAAGCTTTATATCTGTTAATAGGAAAGTGGCACAAATAATCACAAACAGTAGGTAATCCATAAATCATTCATATTTGATTTTAGAATTTATTATGTAAATTGTATTCTACAACAGAATTATCATTCTAACACAATTTGCTTATGATGATATTTATATTAGTTTACATTCCCTTGTCATATACAGCTGAAGGTGAAATGAATCCTCACACATGTACAGTTAAGTTGGATGAAAATCTTTGGAGGAATAAAAATATGCTGCAAAAATACAAAAGAAATCAAAGGAATGTTTGCTCAGAATGTGGTCCCATATCAGTTATTCAATCAAAAATATAAAGTTTAGTTAAAAGCATAAGATATCTTCTGTGTGTGTGTGTGTGTGTGTGTGTGTGTGTGCAGAACATATTGTAATTGTTTTCCAAGATAACTCATTTTAGCATATCTCCAAATGAAACAACTTCCCCATATCATTCCTACAAGTATATTTCACCAGAAATATATTTTCCAGTACTTTAGTGGTGTATATACAACTTAGGAATTTCTTGGAATCCTGAAACTGACTTAAATGTGAACAAAAGAACATGAATAATCTTCAGATGGATGCCAGTGAAAATAAAAGATGCAATCAGGTCTTAATTAGAAAATAATGAAAAAAGAAGTTAAAAAGATGATATAAATGTC
The DNA here is from genome assembly GCF_048772815.1 of Callospermophilus lateralis. Lineage (NCBI taxonomy): Eukaryota > Metazoa > Chordata > Mammalia > Rodentia > Sciuridae > Callospermophilus > Callospermophilus lateralis. The sequence goes on along the minus strand of NC_135316.1, from coordinate 91,839,128 downwards.
TTTTTTGAACACAAAATTTTCATCTTTACCTTTTCATTCTGTAATGTTCAAAGTATTCTGTTAAACTACAGAAGAAGTAGCACTTCTTCAAAAGCTTGGTCACTTCCCCTGGGCATCAGATTTCCCACTCTACAGTCTAAATATGCTCTCATCTCAGCTATCTTGAACATTAAATAAGATAACGAAAAGAGGAAAAAAAATAGAAAAAGACAAAAAAAAAACAGCCCTCTTTATTCCATATTTTCTTCTACTCATGACTTATCTATTTTCCCATCACTGTCATATTTATCTGTTATCTCTGTACTAATTTGTTTACATAATACATGTATTTGGCCATATTTCCCGCCCCCTGCCTGCCTTGTGAACATTCAAGATCCTGAGAGGAAAGGTCTAACACTTACTCTAAATCACCAGTGATACAGCTATTGAATTATAATGCATAACCTATAAATACTAATTACAGAATGAATGACTCCCTTTCTGGAAAAAAAAATAGCTATTATTGCAAATAAAATGAGGTTTAAAATATCACCAATATGTGAAATAGTTGAAGCAAAAAAATCCATAAATAATAATGAAAATGATTAATGAAGATATAAACAGTATGTAAAATGAACTAGGAATAAAGAAACATATAATTATATAATCACACTATGTATGGAATCTTAAAAAATCAAATTAATTGAATTAAAGGATGGAGGGTAAAAAACAAATGGAAAACAATAAGTTGGTTCAAAGTTTTCCATAGAAATAAATTGTTTCTTCTATTGCATGGCAAGTGATTACAGTTGTAATAATCTATTGTGATTTCAAAATTTTTTAAAGATTGAATTTTAATGTTCTCACAACAAAGAAATCATAAACATTTGAGATCATGAATATTTTAGTTAAGACTGATTTGATCATTCCACATTGTAAAAATGTATCAAAACTTTACATCGTATCTCATAAAAAAATAAATATATGCATATCTATCTATCTATCTATCTATCTATCTATATATATATATAGATAGTTATTTGTCACTTAAAATAGAACTTAAAAGAATTTTAGACAAAAAATACAAATTGAAATATGAAATTTTAATTTTTGGTCATATTGGTGAATATTTAAAACAATGAACTTATATTATTGACTGTATTTTGTTCCCTATTTCTTCCAGTTTTTTTTTTTTATGCTGGCATGAAAACTTACTCTAAGGGTTGAAAACACTTTACAAGTATTGACAACAGACATTATGCAAAGAATTAGAGAATGCTTCTGGAGCTGCAAAGGAAAATGTGGGTATAGATTACCAAAAGTGGGAGCTGTGGAAATTTTATGTAATATGTTGTTCCCTACCAACATCATTTAAATCTGTGTTGTTGGTAAAATAATCTATGAGTTATAAGTTCTAAAATTAAAAAAAAAAATATGGCATGTACTGTTTTAAGAAAGTATCAAGGGATGTGATATAATAAATTGCAATTACCTTGACTCATGTCAGAAATGTAGCATTGATAAAGTGTCACAACTCAGTTCATTGTTAGAGCTATCTATACCTATACTACAATTCTTTGTAAGTTGTTTCTGAATCCAAAAATACTGAGCCATCCCTAAAATATGGCATGATAAATCATTGCAGTTTTAATCTTGTTCAGACATTAGTTTCTCAGCATTTATTTTAATTAGTGAAATACATTGTTTCATACATTTGATCACCTTGTCCTGTTGAAGTCAAATTTTCTCTTCTTATTTAATTTTTTAAACATTGCAAATTTTCAATAATTCATAAAAGTGATTGAACTGAGAAAAGTACTAACCATGCAAATAGGTTAAAGAAATAAACTTTTAAACTAATGGTTTTATCAAAATTGTACTTCAGGTAAAATAATGAGCAGAAAAGAACATAGCAACTGATTATAGTAAGTTTGAAAAATTATTTATTTGATTCTCTGTTTATATCTATTACATTTATAATTTCAGACATTTTCAAACTCCAATGAATACAATGATAGTAAAAAAATTTTAATGTACATTAATCAGTTTACATATTGACACATTTATTTATTTGTGACCATATTTTTTAATCACTGTATTTTAAGTTAGACGATAAAACATGTATTTTTAGTGTATATTTTCTGGCATATAATGTCATTAGATTGTTTCATTTTAAATCTGGTTTTGCTTTGTAATCTGTGTTGTATCTGTTGAAAGATACTTTGAAACTCTAAACACAATCTTTTTCTCATCAGAATTCCACTTATTCAGTTTAGTATGTATTGATGATTCCTAACATCACCATTCTTCCTGTATGTAGTAGTTAGAAATTTAGTCTATGAAGGAGTTTTTCTTTTTCTATCAATTGTGCATTTCCTGATGAAAGGCTATTACCGGAAAGGGTTATAATCTCATAATAAAATTATATTTGTTTTCAAATTTTCTCAAGTTTATGCAGTGAGAAATAACAATCTGGTTTCTGAATCCCTCTAATGTGTATGTTTTTATTCTTTCAACATGTTTTTAACTAATGGCACAATTATATACACCAATTTTATCTATTTTCCTCTGCATAAGCCTTGTGCATTTCTGTAAAATATCCCATTGTAAACATGATTGGAATTTCCTAGCATCAATAGATCAATTCAGTCAGGAAGTGTATTGAGCCTTCCAATCCATTAACATAAAATTCTTTTCCACTTGTTCATGTCTTCTTACGTTTGATAGGAACAACATTTGCAGTTCACAGACTTTTTATTACCAGTCTATATTTTAATTAAAAATATAATTTTTGTTTTACCTTTACCTATTTGCTGGTCATATGAAGAAATTCTATAAAATTTTAATATTAAATTTGTGTTTTTAAGTATTTCCTAAAATAATTGATTAGCATAGTATTTCTATATTTTCACAAATGTTTTAATGTATGTTTCTAGGAATTTGCCCATTCATTTAGGTCATCCACTTTCATACAATTAAATGTTCATAATAGTCGATGTTGAAATTTACTCCTTCATGGCCAGCAATAATATCTTCATCTTCAATTCTGATAGTAGCTATTTGCATTTTTGATCATTTTTTCTTTATCATTGTAGCTAAAAGTTTGTATATTTTACTGATCTTTTCAAAGGACATTTCTAAAATTTATTGTCTCCTAATTTTTTTCTAGTCTCTTTTAACTTCTTCAAATCTAATCTTTGTTTCTGTCTTGATGATAACTTTAGATTTTACTTCATTTTTATTTACTCAAGGGAAATAGTTGGTGTGAGATTTTGCTTAGGCAAACATGTGACCCTAGAAATTTATTGCCTGAGCACTGTCCTCATTGCATACAGTAAGTTGTGGTGTGTTGTGGCTTTGTCCTCATTCTACTCTATGTAATTTCTAGCTTCCCTTGATTTTCCTCTTTGACCCAGATTTGTTTAAGAATGTATTGTTTAATTTACATGCTTGGAGATTGTCTGTCTTGCCAGTTATTGATTTCTACATCGTCCTATTGTAGCTGGAGAAAATATGGTATATATATATTTTAATTACTGAGATTTTTTGTGTGAGCTAAGGAATGGTTTATCATCAATAGTTTTCCATGTACAATTCAGAAGAAAGTATGTCTTGCTGTTATTGGTTAAAATGTTACATATATCTCTATTAGGTATATGGTTTTGTTGGTTTTGTTGAAGTACTTTTTTATTGATCTTCTGTCTAGTTGTTCTGTCCTTTATTAACTGTGGAATATAGAAGTCTCCAACTATTATTGTAAAAGTCTCTATTTCTCCTTTCAATTCTGTCAGTGTTTGTTCCTTGGATTTTACAATGCTTACTTTATATTTTTGTGGTCTTTTTTATGCATACTTGTGTGTAGCTCTTAATTTTGTAGTGCACTGAGCTTTTTATCAATACACAAGGACATTTTTCATCTTGTATTTTTTTCTTATTTAATGTCTATTTTGTTTGATATTAGTATAGTAAACCTAGATTACTTTTAGTTACTATTTGTTTAGATTCTTACTATTCTTACTATTGTGTAGATTTTCCTATTCTTTCATTTTATAAATGTATATGTAAACATTTAACATATGTATGTATTTCAGAACCTGAGTGATTATCTTACAGGAAGTATAACACTGATTAGATTTCCAAACCAGGAAAAATAATTGAAAAATTCACAAATAAGGGTAAATTGAAGACATAGCTCTGAACAACCAAAAAAAAAAAAAATCTAAAAGAAAATTTAAAAATATCTTGAAACAAACAAAAATGAAAATATAAACTATTAAAATATTTGAAGGATGTAAATAAAGCAGTTCTAGAGGAAAGTTTATAGCAATGAACATCTAAATTAAGAAAATAGAAATATCTTAAATAAACAAGCTACCTTTACATTTCAAGGAACTAGACAAAGAAAATGAACTAAATCAAAAATAAATAGGAAAGACATAACAAGGGCAGAAATCAATGAAATGAGACTAAAAAGAAAAACAATGGAGAGAATCAGTAAGACTAATGAAGAGTTGTATTTTTTGAAAATATAAACAAAATTGAGAAAACTTTAGTTGTCCTAACTAAAAGAGGGGAAAATCACTTTATACATTAAGTTAGAAATGAAGAAGATATTACAGCTAATACTACAGAAAAACAAAGGAGACTCTAGGAATAATTATATGCCAACAAATTACATACCCAGAAGAAAATGATAGATTGCAAGGCTCACACAACTAACAAGACTAAATTATAAGGAAATTGAAAAATCATAGTACAACAATAACCAATATGGAGATTGAATCACGAATCAACTATTTTTCATAGAAAAATACCCAGAGATGTTGGCTGTACTGCTGAGCTTACCAGACATGTAGAGGATTAATTTCAATCCTCTCAAACTCTAGCAAAAATTGAAGAGGAGGGAATATGTTCAAAGAACATCCACTTGGCAAAGGATAGTCTGTTCACTATATAGTGTTAGAAAAATTGATGACCCTTATGCAGAAGAATTAAATTCAACTCTAGTCTCATACTTTGTACTGCCACAGTCTGACTGGGCAAAATAACCCGGGGGGTGACAAGCAACTTGTGAAGATTGAAACAGCGGGAACCACTTTATTAGGGACATCAGAGGTATATATACCTAACTAATTACACACAGCTTAACTTAATTAACATCATCTAGATATAGCAGTCAGTCATTAAGGAATCCTCATCGTAATGGCTAGCTGGCGTTGCTTCACAAACCACTCCTCCTGGCAAAGTGTCAGGCACCATCTTGACTTGGTTGTGGCCCTCAAAATCTTCCCCCTTTTGTTTAATTAAACAACAAGTATGTGGCTTAGGGACCATGCCTGTTTTAGGTTGTCCAATACTACATATGGTCCTTGCCCGTCATTGGAATGGTCTGACCTCAAATCATCAGCCTCCTGTCTTAGGTTGGTACCATTGTAATTGGATCTTACCCATCTTTGACTATGGGCCCAGCAAACTTAGCCATACTTGTGGATAAACAACCTGCTACAAGCAGAAAGGGGAGGATACAAAATGCAATGATAACAAGCCAATTGACAGCTCCTTTTGGAAAAATTGTACCACCGATGACACCATCAGCAAAGATACCCCGGTACTACCACAATTCCTCACACCAACAGATAGTTCACAATGCATACAAGTGATACATAGTCCAAGCAAGTTCTTCAAGCAGTTCAAAGCAGAGGAATCCGTTAATATGTCCATTTCCTTCCAAAGTAAATAGACTCTTTGATTGAGCATCACTTGTTGAGTTACATTATTCATTGATGCATCAGTCCATACAGTTTGTTGTGATAGCTATTGCAGAAGCTGTAGTTTGGTTTTCAGTAATTTACATTTGAAATAGGCAATAACCGAGGGGTGACAAGCAACTTGTGAAGATTGAAACAGCGGGAGCCACTTTATTATGGGACAGCAGAGGTATACTTACCTAACTAATTCCACACAGCTTAACTTAATTAACATCATCTAGATACAGCAGTCAGTCATTAAGGAATCCTCATCATCTTAATGGCTAGCTGGCGTTGCTTCACAAACCAGGCTTCCTGGCAAAGTGCCAGGCGCCATCTTGACTTGGTTGTGGCCCTCAACATTGTACAACTCAAAATAGATTAAATACGTAAATCTAAATCTAAAAATATAAAACTACTAGAAGACAATACAAGTAAAATTTATTGACATGATTCTGGGCAAATAGTTTTTGATATGATCCCCAAAACACATATATCAAAAGAAAAAAAACAGAAAAATGGGAATAGATTAAATAAAATGAAAACTTTTGTGCACCAAAAGAAACAATAAACTGAATGAAGAGATATCTAAAGGAAGGAGGAAAATATTTTGAAACTGTACATTTGATAAAGAATTAATATTCAAAACATACAAAGAACTTAACTCAATTATAAGAAAAAATTAATCTGATTAAATATGGACAAAGAACCTGAATAGACATTTGTCAAAGAAAGAGATACAAATGACTAACAGTTATATTAAAAATGCTCTAAATTGTTAATAATCAGGAAAATGAAAGTTGAAACCACAATGAGCTATCATGTTTGGATGGCTCTTATCAGACAGGAAAAAGATATCTAGAGTTGCCAAAGATGTGGAGGAATGGGATCCTTTGAGCACTGCTGCTACTGATGTAAATTAGTACAACTCTTGTGGAAAATAATGTGAGAATTCCTGCAATATTAAAAATAGACTTGCCATGTGTTTTAATAAATCCACTTCTGGGTACAACTCCAAAGGACATGAAATCATTATTCCAAAAGGCATCTGCACTCCCATGTCCATTGCAACATTATCATACTACCAAGATGTGGAAAAGCCCCGATACTACAGCAATAGATGATTGGATAAATATATGGAATGTTACTCAGTGTCTTAATAAGAGGCACAACTTTTCTAGATTCACAATATGGGAAAAAACTTGCAGGACATTATGCTAAGTGAAAGTCAGATAGAGAAAGACAGTGTGGTTTCACTTAGGTGTGTAATCTGATAAAACCAGATTGAATGTATGTAGAGATAACAAAACAGAGGTTACCTGGGGTGAAAGGTGAGAGGAAATGAGCTGTTTTAGATCAAAGGATACAAAAGCCAAGACAATATGTTCTATATAGGATTTTTGCTCTAAGAGTAGATTTTAGATACTCTTGCCTCAAAAAAAAAAAAAAATGGCTACCTTTATAGGATAATGATATTTTGCTTCGCTTGACTATAGGAACTATTTCTCTATCCTCAAGTATATCAAAACATGCTATGAACATAGGGTGTACAAAAAAAGTTTGAATAAGGATAAACAAAACAGGCATACTCAGTAAAATATGAATAAGGGTGCTTTGGTCCTTTCAGAGCCAGGGATAAAACCCCACAATGGGTAAAGATCCCACACTGCAGCACAGGCATGTGCTGCTTCAAGTCTGACACCACAGTGTGGAGGGGGTAAGTGAAGGGCGATACAGCAATATAAATGGCAGAAATCTTTCTTCCCATTTCCAACCTGTCTTTTGTCTATTTGGTGTTTGCTTAGATGCTCTACGCCCTCTACTGATTTCCAGAGTTCTGGTGATGTTTGTTTTGCCAGTTCCTTGTGTTTTTCCCAATATGTCTGTGTATTGCTGTTACTCAAATAATCCATAATTTTATAAAAACAGTTTTTGACCTTGGAAGAGGAGGCCGTACAAAGAAATACAAAATGTCAGGGTAGTTCTATGAAGCAGAAACTGAACATGAAAGGAAGCACCATTCAGGAGGAATAGGTGACAGAGCTTTACAACTGGCTGCTTCATGTAGCACAGACTACATCTTCTAAGCAACAAAAATAAAAGCCCCAATTATCTTTATAATATCATCAGAAATATGGATAAATAAATAGGTAGACAGATAGTTAATATTCTGAATATAGCTGTTACTTTAATTCAAACAAAATATAACAATCACAATAGGTCAATTGGGAGTAAGGTTGTCCTGCCATGAAAACCAAAATATAGGTATACATATTTTCTAAATTTCTTCCAAAATGTAAACTTGGAATTTCATGAAGAAATCACATGTTTTGACTTAATTTTGCTTTTTAAGTAGAATATTAAATATTTAAATTAATATTATTTATAAAGATAGAAGTGGACTTGAATGACTAGCATATATTATTACAATTTCAAATTTTGTTGGGACAAAAAATTAAATCTACTGCTATGTACTTGTATCTACCCAAATTATAGCTCAGTATACAATACATTTGCATTTTATATCATCCCTATTTATTTGATTTGTAATATTTTGTTTGAAACATCTATTGCTATACTCTAAGATGTATGGAAAAATGAACATTAATTATTCTCTAAGAAGAACATAAGGAGAAATGAAAAAAATAATTAAACATATTCATGAAGTATGACTAAGCTTCAAATTAATTCTTAATGAGCAAATGGAATATTATTTTTAATGTTTTCCCCTAAGGGTAAATAAAAAATAATGTAATTCCAAAGAGAGGAGATTTGTCCTCCAAGCAAATTAATCTGCTTATGTAATAAAATTAATAATACATTTTACTTTGAAATACACAAATGGACTTATTTCCAAGTTCCCCTTTTCTTAAATTATAAATGCTGCCTTCCACAAATAAAAATACTGTAGGAAATTTTATCACAAGTCTATGGAGCTTTTAATGATTTGACATTCTCTATTTGTATCTGTATGCAAATTGACAGATATACTATAAGTATATACATTTTCATTACTTGATTTAAGATAATAAATACAGAAGATCAAAGGATTAAAAGGTACATTTAAGATAAAAGATACATTAAAAGATTAACTCTACATTGTATTATGACCACTTTTGCACTTTTCATCCTTTACTATGATTTTGTTTAGGCCTTGAAAATTACAGTTTATTCAAGTAAAAATGAATTGTTGCATATCCATATACAAACTTGTATTCATCTCAAGCACAATATTACTTATCAATCTTCAGGTATCTCTGATGTTGGCCTGCTGTGTATTGACTATGTCATCTAGAACATTCAATTGTTTCCAATGATACTGTAATAAAAGATGGGGCTTTTATAGTTAGTTAGGCCATGAATACTCCTCCCTCATGAATGGAATCAAGCCTTTTTAAAAGAGGCTAAACACAGCATTCAGCTTGCATCTCCTTCTGTATTCTGCCATGTACTTATGCAGCAAAAATACTGTCAGAGGGCTGTGATGTGATCTTGAGTTTTCTAACCTCCAGTACTGTGAGAAAATAAATTTCTATATAAATTACCAAATCTCAGGTATTTTGTCATAGCAGTACAGACTAAGACATAGACTAATAGAATAAAAAATATGCTTTACTTAAGTAGGTTGGTTTCTGAAGTAGGTAGAATTCTAACAAGTGTTGCCCCCTAGTATTCCTTCCATGTTTATGTAACCTGATATAGCAACTGCAATTCTGTAAATGCTATTAAGCAGAGATTCAGTTGACTTTAAGATAAAATGACTATATAAGTAGGCCTTATTTAATTAATTATGCATTTTCACAGCAGACTATTCTTAATGGCTGTAACAGGAGATTTCTGAGAGGTTTAAAAAATGAGAGGGATTTAGTTTAATAAAGATTTGTTTTTAGTGAGTTGGAGGAAGCCATATGAAGTGTACCTAAAGCTGGCCTCTGAACACTGAAAGCAATCAATTGACAGCCAGGAAGAAAACAGGGAATTAGTTCTCAACTTTAAGGTACTGGATTCTTCAAATAAAAGGGATGAGTCTGAAAGAAGATCCTGAACCTCAGTTAACATGTAATTAACCTGTACCTATTTCAGTTTTCAATAACCACAAACTCCGACTCATTCTATAGATTAATAAATTAATGCTGGTTTTCACTACTAAGTTTATTGCAATTTGTTATTCACAATACATAAAATCAATCCACTTTCATGCAATCAATTTTTTATCATAGTTGTTGACTTATAATTTGATATTATACATATTACCTAGAGTTATATTTTGTATATATTGTTTATGACTCAATATTTTAAAGTTCATCAATAACTTAATAGTCATTGTCTATTCTCGGTGGGAAATAAATACATTTTTCTGGTACTTTCAAATGTCTGTATGATAGTCAGAAAAAAATGTGTAAAATCAGAACAATCTGGTGGTATTATCAATAAGTTTGCTTTTATAGGTGGTTGAAGATCATCTATACCCTGAGTCACGCTCTGGCCAAAGCTCCAATAGTTTTTCAGGTTGATTCTCAAGTTTATGGTTTTTCTGTGTGTGAATTACATTGACTCCTTACTTGTTATAACAGACATGGGCACGCGCGCGCGCGCAAACACACACACACACACACACACTCACATAAGCACACAATCTCATATTCATACAACATAGTAAGTCAACTTTCCATATGGGTTTTACTAATTTCACCCACACATTTGTAGTTCTTAAGTATTTCCCCTTACCATGAAAATTATTTTAACAACTTCAGATTAAATATTAGGTATATCTACTGAGGAGATCCTTTTTGAAACATAAATTTTTTGTCAACAGACCCAAATCATAGACTACCAGAACAGACTGACTTAAAGTCAGATAACACCATGAAACTTATGTGAGAATTTTAATTTGTTCCCTACAAGAAAAGTTCTGGTGTACTGTGTGGGCATTTTACTTTACCAGCTGATATCTTACACATGAATGTGCAGATTTTTTTAAGCCAATAAACACACACAAATTCTCATTCACACGCATAAATACACGTCACATCATATCTTCTCACAGGAATATTTGTAGAGTACACAGATATTTATATCTTTGCTCCTGTGGAAGTGTGGATGTCTATGAACATGAGCCTCCACACAAGTAATATTGTTTTACATTTATTTATACTTATTTGAATATTATTAATAGATCAACTTAAAAGGTGTAGAAAGCATTTACATCGTGTGGAGCATTGAGCAATGAATCACAAAGGAAATTGTGAATAAAGAACAAAAAATATCTGTCTTTAAGATAGCTTTTCTGTATTTGTGATTCTCTTCTTCCAAAAGGAGAAACTGGTTCTATGTATCCTCATTCTCTTCAGAAAATATACAGAGGAAAATAATGATATGAGGGAGATCCCCTCGGAATTGATATTGCATAAATCTACAGAAACTAAATATTAACAATTTTCTACTCTAGTTTAAGGTAAAATTTATGTAGAATGAAATGCACATCTCATAAGTATACATACTGACCTTGATAATATATTTCAACAGCAATCCAATGGAGGTGGCCTAAGTGTGTGTGCACATACAGATACCCTTCTTTCTGTTTGTAGAGTCATTAACTTAATTAGTTTTTAATTTCAGACTTTTTTGTTAAGTATGCTTTTCCAGGTATTTAGGCAAAGTACTACAGCCTTCTCTCCTAATTTTTATCAAATGGTTTTCTGTTATCTTGTGTTTTTACTTCTGGGGGAAAGTTTATTTTAGCTTATTCATGGACCTATATTAAATGTAATTACTTATTTTCTATTCATTCCTATATTTGTTCAATTCTAGTAAAAGCCCCTGTGGTGACAGTTTGGAATTCTTTTTACTGCTCATAGGTTAACCAACTTAATAGCACTTCAATCTTTTTTCTCCTGTATGTGTTAGTTTCAATGCAGTCTCGTTAAACACCACCACTTCTTTTTTTTTTTAAAGAGAGAGAGAGAGAGAGAATTTTTTTAATATTTATTCATTTATTTTTTTTTAGTTTTTCTGCAGAAACAACATCTTCGTATGTGGTGCTGAGGATGGAACCCGGGCTGCATGCATGCCAGGTGAGCGCGCTACCACTTGAGCTACATCCCCAGCCCAACCACCACTTCTTTTACCATTATTTTTCCATTTGCATAAAAGCTGATTTTCTACTTCTTGTTTTCCTTCAAGTTCTAATTATAAACATGTCACATGAAGAACTTCAACACTGTAACTAATAAATTTCCATCTTATTTTATCTTTCTGGTTTAATTCAATATACTGTGGTATTATGAATGATAAGTATATTCGGATTTACAAAGCAAAGTTCTATTTCAATTCTGCATCTTGATTTTATCAAATTTGGGGAACAGATTTATTTTGACAGGTTTAGCTACACAAATATATGTCATCAATATGTTTTACCATAAATCTTACCATGTCTTCTATATCTAATATGTCTAGCTACTTAATAAGGGTGCATATTTAAGATATAATATGCAAGACTTCCCATAAACATAAAATAGTTGTCTTTTAATGTCAGCAATATTTCAACTTTATACCTGTTTTTAGGTTTTTTAAAAATTTTTTAAAATACCTACAAGGGCAATTTAATAAAAAACATTTTTTTTACATAAACTTAGTCGTTTTTATAGTCATATACTTCAAACTTGCTTTGAACCAAATTATACCAATAAAGTGCTTTTTAATTTATTTTTGGCTTCTCATGGGGAACCTTGAGCTAATGATTAACATATAATTCCCAAACTAGATAGTCTGACTTACATCTACATATCAATGTTTATATCAGTTTGTAATCAATGCATAAATATTCACTACATATTTAGCACCTTAAAATAATACACTTTTATGAATTATAGCGCAGTCAGGAGTCTTGGCACATCTAAGCCAGGTCCTTGGTTCAAGGATTCCTGAAGCTGCAATCAATGTTTCGGCCAGGGTTCCAGTCTCATATGAAACTCAGGGGTCTTATTGAAACCTGATGTGATTGTTGGTAGAATTCAATTTTTTTGAGCTTTAGATTTTATGTTAGTGTGTTTCCTCAATACTGGCAAGTCTGTAATCTCCAAAATCTTTCAAAGACTTCAAGTGATTATGTCAATCAGAACCAGAATACTGTCTCTATCAATTCATGAAGGAGTTAAATTTTGTTTGAAAAAATACCTTGACTATTATCATATAATAAAGTGTACAAACTTAGGACTGATATTTTATCCTCTTTCCTATATTCAATTACCATATTCTATCTTAAAAGAAATCATAGGTCACACCCGAGTCCAGCACAAGGTATTATACAATGGTATGGTCATTGAGTGGTCCACTGGTTAGTATCGTGATTAAAAAATGGCAATAAGCTTGGTCTGCAATGCTTTTATTTTCAGTTTCTACCATCTATATAGTCAACAAAATTTTATAGAGCAATTTGTAGGCATCTATTTGCAGATGATATTGCAGTGAACAAACCAGATTACCCATCTGCACTCATAGTGCTTGTATCCTATTTGACAGGTATAAAATAAATCCATAGACACTTGGAATGAAATCAGTTACAGAGAGCTATGAAGAAAAATAAAACACCATAAATGATTATAGAGTTACATGGGTAATTTAATTTTATTAGGGAAGACAGGGAATACCTCCTGGAGCATAGTATTCCAAAACTACTTTAAGAAATGAAAGCACATGGCATATTGTTAAGTATCATGGAAGAAGAGGGAGCATTGTGAAAAGCCAAATGGCCACAGGGTGGACATGTGGTTGAGAATGGTAGAGAGGCTAGAAAGCTGGGCCAAAATGAGCATGAAGAATAATCAGGACGTGAGTAAGATTCAGTCAGTCATGCCAGGTGTAATGGCATGTGCCTGTAATCCCAGAGGCTCTGGAGGCTGAGGCATGAGGATCAGGAGTTCAAAGCCAGGATCAGCAAAAGCAAGGCCCTAAGCAACTCAGTGAGATCCTGTCTCTAAATTAAATTCAAAATAGGGCTGGGGATGTGGCTCAATGGGGTAGAGTGCCCCTGAGTTCAATTCACAGTACCAAAAAAAAATTATTCAGGCTTATAATAATGGAAACCACAGTGGTTCTTGTATTTTAATTAACTTGTGATGCAAATGCCTTTGGAGGAATATGTTGAACAGTGGAGGGAAAGGAATCCACCTATTGCTTCTGGTCTTTAAAAGGAGAGTACATGCTATGTGAAAACTAAAATTTAAGGTGCAAGGAAGTTAATTTAATAAGAAGTTTCTCATCAAATACAATATTTCAAGTAAGGCTGATAGAATTTGTTAACAATGACAATGAATGAAGACACATAGACTTATAATTTCTTCAAAATCTTCCAGAAACTAGTGGTCCTAACATAAAGTTTATTTAATATTTCTGCTGGAGGTCTCATATGCCTCTGCCTTTCTACATCTATATTTGTATTCTGGAACACTTTTCATTTGGCATCTTGGCTGATACTCTTGACATAGTTTCCTTCCTCTGCATGAATCTATCTATAATCCCTTCCTAGATGACTGGTAACACATTCACAGGGAGGATAAATTCAGATAAAGGAAAGCATGTTCATCCACAAGCATGAAAATAAGTTTCATGTTGTATCTTTGATGAAGGAACAGATGAAAAAAAAGGGGAAATTAATTAATAACATCAAAATATGTACTCTCCTAAATTAAATACAAAATAGGGCTGGGGATGTGACTCAGTGGTAGAGTTCCCCTATTCTTTAAAGAAGTTTTAATGAGTGTTTATAAATAGTTGGCATTTTCAGTAGAGAACTATTTTAGTTTCTTATTTGCTCTTCCTTGATGGTCCACTAGCAAATTCTACTTCTTTCCTACAATATAAATGACATGAACCAAACTGGGATATTTGGCATAAGAACAGCTTATCTAGTTTTCAGCAGAGTTTCCAACCAGTTTTTTAAAACACTAGCTTTAGACAATAGCGTTTTATATAAAAGGAATTCTCAGGAAACTTAAGGTTCAGTGGAATATAAAACAATACAGTTTGGTTCTATGGAAGCTCACAAATACTATTCTGCTAATGAAGTGATGAGTCCATTAATACAAGAAAGCATTCCTGAACAGATGTTTCTGAAGGGAAAGCCAGTAATGCAGTTTAGTGAAAGCTGTATAATAATTTGAACTAGTAGTAAATTGAACACTGAAATATGATCATTTATGTGTGTACACATATGTCAACTGTTCATAATGAGCCTTAGACATCTTGGGAAAATGAAAGAAGGGTGTATATTTGGAACTAAAAACAGCAACTCCTAGATGCTCTAGGCCTTGTAGGAGTGCAAACTTTTACTTTTTTATGTTATGATGTGCACAGAATTAAGCATTTTTTTGTGTCTACATCTACATTTGATCAATATTGGCAATACTTGCTGTTTTAATTTTAATTGTATGGAGGAATATCTGAATTTTATGAACTAAAAGTTATATTAAAACAAGTTTGAAATAAAGTCAACCCACAAAAAGTTTACTGGATTCATTTGACTTTTCCCAAATAACACATTGGATTACTTGCTTGTTTTTTTCAGTATTTTTATTATGTCAATAATTTTGACAACTTAGGAATAATGAACAAACTATTGAAAAACGTAAATTGGATATGTATGCATATATATAAACACATATATACATATGTGTGTGTGTGTGTATATATATATATATATATATATATATATATATATGCATGTTCAATTTTTTTCAGTAAATTTGTCCACTTATCCCAAGTTGCCAAATATATATATGAAAAAAAATTGAATTCTTAATGAAAGTCATTACACACAAAAAAATTCTTCAGACAGTGATACCATCCCTGGGAAATTTAACCAATTCTAAAGTAAAAATAAATGAGTATTAATACCAATTCTACACAAACACAGAAAATTGAATATTAGAAAATATTTTGTGATGCAATTCTATGAGGTCATAATTGCCAAATGCTAAAATTAGACAAAGACATAGCAAGAAAAGAAACCTAAAGATAAATAAATTTCATAAACACACTTATAAATATGTATCTGTCTACCTACCTGGTTCTAAACATCTTTGACATCTATATTTCTTTTTTTTTTTTTTTGAGAGAAAGAGAGAGAGAGGGAGAGAGAGAGAGAATTTTAATATTTATTTTTTAGTTTTCGTTGGACACAACATCTTTGTTTGTATGTGGTGCTGAGGATTGAACCCAGGCCGCACGCATGCCAGGTGAGCATGCTACCACTTGAGCCACATCCCCAGCCCTAACATCTATATTTCTAGCAATATAAATTGTGTTAATTATGAAAAATTTAAAATTTGGATAAGTGAAATATATCAAAAGAATGCGATGTTGAATTAATATTGGAAATCAATCATTCTAATTCAACACATTAATGAACTAAAAACCAAACACTTTGAGATCATTTCAACTATTGCAGAAAAAGAATTGAACATAAGGCAATGTTCAATCATAAGAAAATCTCTCAGTGAGCAAGAATAATGGGGAACTTCCTCAGTCTGGAAAAGCACATCAATGAAAAACCTACAGCCATCACACTTAATGTTCAAAGACTTGATCCTTTCCCTGAAAGTCATTCAACATGGTCTGTAGGTTCAAGCCAGTATAATTAATCAAGAAATAAGAAATTAAGGTGTTAATTCTGGAAAAGTTAACAAGCCTTTGCTACAATATGTTTGTAGGACTATTTAGTGGGTTTAATAAGGGGAAATAAAAAAGCAATATGCAAATATCAAATGTATTTTTATGCAGTAGCAAAAAATTATTAGGAATATATTTTTAAATACCATAAAAATGAAATAAATTTATTTAGGAAAAAATATGAATATACACTTAAAATTAAAAAATAACACCTGCAAGAAAATTTCATAAGACCTAAGTAAATTAAGAATTATAACATATTCACCTACCAGAAGATTGATTATTTTTTATATCAATCTTCTCCAAATTTATCTAGGGACTGTGTAATTCCAATCAAAATGGAAACAAAACGATTTTTTATTCATTGAAAAACTACTCAAAGTCAAATAGAAAGGTACGTGACCTAAATTAGCCAAAATTATTTTGGAAAATAAGAATAAAAGGGATGGGAGATCCAAGAATTAAAACTGATAGTAATAAAAATAAATAATTTATGTCAAGAACAGATAAAAGATAGATGCAAGAAAACAACGATTCTAGCAAAACAGCCTAAACACAAATGATCAATTATTCATTCAATGAATTTGTAATAAACTCAGTGGAAAAGGAGTTATCATCAGCAAAAAAATGCTGGCACAATTACTATCCATATGCAAATAAATGGCTTTGGCTCATACTTCTCCACAGATATAATAACAAAAATCTGTCTCTTAATCTAAATGTATATGATAAATAAATGAAACATCTAGAAAAATAGACATAACATTCTTCCCTGGAAAAAAATTATATATATATATATATATATATATATATATATATATATATATATATATATAATTATTTTATGTATATTACATATATTAATATATTATAATTATATATTTTTCTTTGTAAAAATAACATATATATATATATATATATATATATACTGAAGAACACAAGACAATACAAAATACATGAACTATGAGAGCAAAATTTGATTAATTGGACTTCAATAAAATCAACAGGTTCTGATCGATATAGTTAAGAGAATGAAAAAAACACTGAAGTTGAGAAAATATTTATAAATCTTATAAAAAAGTTTTTCTATTCCAATAATGCAAAGAATAAAGATTATTATATCAATCCAGTAAAGTTAATAACTTTAACTCTCATTTAAGTTCCTGAATCAGAAATAATCTAATAACAAAGCCATGAAATGCATATTTATCTGTATCTATTCATCCATTTACCATGTGTGTATATGTGTATGCCCACATCAAATACAATGTGTCAAAATGTGATAGATCTGAAATCAAATGGCACATTTTAAGGGTCCGGCAAAGGGAGAAACCACAAGAGACCGGCTCCATGCAATTGGCAGAAGGGGTTTTATTTGATTCAGCATGCTGAGGCTCCAGGCTCACTCAGGAAGATAGAGCAGCCCAGAGCCCAGAGCAGAGGTCAGGCAGAGCTTAAGTACATTTTTTGGAGAGGGCGGGGGGGCTTTGCATACATCAGAACAAATCATCATGAGGCGCGGGAAAATTGAACAACAACTCTGAGAACTAATTAGTACATTCATTGGCGGGAACAGATTGGACAGGGGTGATTGTTCACCCCTAAGCGGGATACACATTTAAACTGATTGGTTTTAGGTCCTGAGATGCCTACGTGCCATTCTACACAGAGTCCCAAGTTATTAGACAACCAGAGGAGAGAGTGAGAATATTTACTGGGCAGTTCGGTATTGTTCTAACAGCTACAGGGATTACAGGTTTTGGGGGTAGGAGGGGAACTTTAACGTTAAATACTTGGTCTTTTACTTTTTAACCCAAGCCCTGCAGTTTAGAAACTTCACAATGTCCGGTCTTTTACACTTTACCTCAGGCTCTGCGGCTTAGAATCAGCTTAAAAATTTTACCTTTACAACATTAATAAGTACAAATGAGTTTAAGTTAATATACTAATTGGTAATACAAATTCAGTGTGGTTAATAAAACAACTGTAAATTATGTAAAACAATTAATTATAAATTATGTAAAACAATGACTTAAAAAGTTTAAACATAAAAAGTTTAGTGACATGATAGCAGAAAAATGTAGATAAAAAAAGAGTTTGAGTTTTTTGGAATTGTCAAATACATTATTAAAACAGAATTAAAAGGGGTTTCAGAAAATGTGAACAGGGGTGAGATTGTAGGTGTGAGTTCCATTTATGTGCTTGATATCTTTTTTTCATTGCTTTTTGAAGTTATGAAACATAAATCAATGTACCTTAAAAAATCTATGTGGTTTTTAAGAAAGCACTTCAAATTTTGTATATCATCAGTATTCCTAATTTCTAGTAACTTATAATTTTCGGTTTCAAAAAGAAGTCTCCAGAGGAAAAAGATATTGGGATAACAGGGCACATCTAGTGAATTATAGCTGAACTTATGCAACTCCCAAAGCTAACATAAGTGTACAGTAGAAAATAAATGACTTTATTGATCAATGATAAATTTTTCTTGAGGACATATTATTAAAGTATAAAAATTCAAAATATACCTTTCTTTTTCTTACTTATTTTCCAAACACAGAATTTAAGAATTTGCCATGTATCAGAATAGTATAATCCTGATAATCTTAACTTTTGAATCAATTTAAAAGCGAGCAAGACACATCCTCTGTTATCAGAACAAATGTCATTGCTGAAAAGTTTCAGTTTATTATTGTTGTCTTCAGTCTATCTTTATTTGAAAACAACATAAGGGACTTGTCTATTCATGTATTCAGGGAACAGATTTGCAGTAACAGAAGTAGACACTCACTCAAAAGAATCTGGGAGAAATCTACACAGTAAGAGAGTAGAAAAATGACAAAAATGAAAGCTAGAAATAAAGATTATAGAATTATGTGACTATATAAAGCAAAAGTTAAAAACTTTGTTATTAGTCCCCCAGAAGTTTGTTTTCATTTATTTCCTGTCTGGCAGCACTATTATAACCTGATATTCTTCAAAGATGTGGTTTTAAGCAAACAGCAGTAACATTTTGTCTAAAGATAAGCCCTCCAATTATATTTATAAACCACAGAAGATAACTTGTTTGTTTCTTGCATCATTTAGACAAAAGAAATCAGACATTAAATTTAAGGTGGTTTTTTGATATGTAACTTTTTATTATACACTTGAAAAATACACATCAAAATTTTATAAATAAGACTGGAGAGCACTTCACAAAACAAAACTAGTATCTATGGCCTCAGTGCACATGCATGCACATGTGTATGTGTGCACACACACATAAGTTGAGAATTCTTTTCAAATTCAATAACATGTTTTTTGGTTTTTGTTTTTGCTTTTGCAAGGAAGATTTTTTTTTTTAGTTTTTTTTTTCTTTTTTTCCCTTTTTGTTGCATTTGTACTTATTCCTTTATTGGTCCAAATATACATATATGGGAAAGACATTTTTCTTGCAGATAATATCTATCTGTCCAATATTTTCAAATATTTATGAATTTCATTTTGTTTATCTTCACAAGCTTCTTATCCACCTGCCTTAATATATTAATTGTAGTATTGGTTTATTGTAGTTTTAACTGCTGTTCTTATTTCTGAAACAATTTTTATTTCACTTTTCTACATAATCATTTTTATTCATAGATTAATCACTTATTCATTTATTTAGAAATTGGACATACTTTTTGACATAAGAAGACAGACAGGAAATGTAGGTGTTATAGGAAGAGGGTAAGTCTCAATCCCATTGTTATGCAAATTATTAAAAAATCACTTTTCATGACATTACTGAGAGTAAATGACAAATAGTATTGTGAGAGTTAATAGCTTGAGGAAATGTAACCATTTTGTGTCATTAAAATTGCCTCCTTCAGAAATCTACAATGGAGCTAACAATTGAGAGAAAAAAAAAGATCTACATAGTGTAACCCATGGGAGCAAAAGACAGAAACCTCACAAAATCTGTACTGATAGGTTAACAAGTGAAGGCAGAGTTACACTTCATTAGCATACCATGAGAGGGATTTTCTTCTGGTTTGAAAAGTGGGATGAATTCAGGTCTAGTTTACTATTTTTTGTAACTAGAGGATATTTATGTGAACATTTCCAAGAGATCCTTTCAGATTTGGCTCTATTCAGCCATCTAAAGTGGAAATGTAAGATTCAGAAATTTGGTAATTATGTTACTTTTTACAATGTCAATTAAATCATCACACTGGTAATTTCCTCAGCAATCATCCCCACTGAAATCTACATTCCCTGAGGGAAAAGAATTCATTTTCTTGTTACTTTGTCATCTATTGGAAGAGGTGTCTCAAGCCCTAGAAGTGAAAAAAAAAAAGTTCAGAATGAAAAAGTTTAGAGTGAGAGGAAGAAGACAGTTTCAGTCATTGTTAAAACAATGGTTGATACACAAGGCCACTCTGTGGGGAGAAGATAAAGTGTTTTCTGGTTTTAGGAATTGATGATTATTTCTAAATCCTATAGAGATGTGAAGGAAGGATCTGTAGGCAGCATTTAGTAAGAGTAAAACTATGGGTGGATGGGAACAAACTGAAATAAATGGAGCTGCCAAACAGTAAATCAAACTTAAATGAAGCTTAATCTCAAAGGCAGTTTGTACAAAGAAATACATTGTTCACAGTGGAACCAAAAAATAAATGTGTGGGTTAGTGCTTACTGACTATATTTGTGATGATATAGAGGAATATGTAGTATTAGAGTGTGAGAAAAATGTCCATTTTCATACCTGTGAACACTGTGTGAAATGATCTTGTTTGCAATGTGTAATCACAACCACAGAAAAGTGTTTAAATAAAATATTGCATGTAACATTTTTTATTTTGACAACAAAATGTAGTTAAACCTATAAAACCATTAAATAATTAATTTACCTGTATTTGAGTTGCAACCAAAATTCTGACACACTTGAGATATATATATATATATATATATATATATATATATATATATATATATATATATATATAAATAAATATATTCCTCTCCTTCTGGTACCCGGCATTAAACTCAGGGGCACTCAACCACTGAGCCACATCCCGAGTCCTGTTTTGTATTTTATTTAGAGACAGGGTCTCACTGAGTTTTTTAGCGCCTCTCCAATGCTGAAGATGGCTTTGAACTTTCAATTCTTCTGCCTCAGCCTCCTGAGCCTCTGGGATTACAGGCATGTGCCACTGTGCTTGGCTGATATATAAACTTATTAAGGTGAAATTTTAATATTTTTACATAAACTGTAATAAAATAGTTTTTTTTCCTAGTCTCTCATGATTCTTTAAATCTTTCTGTCATTGTACAGTGTATATGTTTTCACACTTCTATAGATCAAAATAAAGTAGAAAACATACTGAGGCTCTTTCTCTTCATTTTTAGTTCTTACAGATTCCAATATTTTTACCAATAATGGGGCAATCAAAACAGAAACATCAGTATGAACTCCATGATGTAAAACAAATATTTACTAAGAATTACAAATAAGAAGACATTTAAGGGTAACAATCTTGGGGTGGGGGGGGTTGCTAGAGCAGCCTTCATATGTCACACATTCTTCACCTGTATGAGGAAAAAAAAGAAATTTTTAAAGTGAGGCAAAAAATGGGAGACAATCGTAGTCTCTGCCAAATGTGAATTAACACTTGTATAGCCAAAATATAATTTTCATTTAGTATATGAGAGTGAAGGAAAGTGTCTGTAGACATTTGAAACAAATATAAAAGAGTAAAAGAAAGCAAAGCTCAAACAACTAGGAAATTATATTTTAATTAATATTGAAGAATTTAATATGTTTTCATGTTTTTGACTTACTTTTGACCAGAGAAATGAATAACTACAAATTGTTAACAATACATTTAGTTTTATTCTAATTCGACACCCCAGATAATATAGAAAGCCTGAAAATACTTTTTAAAAAAATATTTATTTTTATACCTTTATTTTATTTATTTATTGTTTTATGTGGTGCTGAGGATCGAACCCAGGGCCTCAAAAGTGCTAGGCGAAGGCTCTACCGCTGAGCCACTACCCTAGCCCGCTTTTTCTGAATTCTGATGACTAACTTTCTCTAAGTCATTTTCCACTGACCCCTTCAGTCTCTCCTTTGTCCATAAATCCCAGCTCTCCTTGCCAAGTTAAGCTCAGTTCTATTCTGAAATCTTTCTCTCCTGTAGATGCTTGGATGAAATCTATCCTGCCATATTCAACAAGTGTCTGGTGTAATTTCTCTTTTATCAAGGAAATCCTAAAGTCTGTAGAGACAAAAAATGGAGAAAGACATGGGTTAATGAATGTCCAGAATAAAATAGCAATCAGACAAAATAATTAAAATTTCAAGTATCTGAGGAATAATATTTGGATTAGGAGTACCATAAAGATTTACATCTCCAGTGTTTGAAAGTTCCTTGGTACATTTACTTGGTTCCTTGGTTAAGGTATTGTTGTTATATAAAATTCTGAATAGGAATTTCCAGAGAACATAGAAAGAGACACCAAAAAATAAAAAGAAAGAAAGAAAGAAAGAAAGAGAAAAGAAAAAACAAAAAACCTAAAATCATCCTATCATTCTATTAAGAATTAAATCTATTTTTCTTACCTTCATTTCAAAAAGTTCCTCCACATTAAAAATAAAGTAATTGGTACTATAGTTAGAAAAATAAATAATTTTTTTATCCTTTCTTTTCGTACATGGATAGTTCATATTTCAAGGAAAACAAATATATTTTTATGGTCTTCATCCATGAAAGTAAATATAAAGCATGTTGATATTTAATAAAAATGAAAGAATGAAACTTAAAACACAAAGCTGGCCTCTATCTAGTCATTGAAACCCTGAGGGATTCTTGAAATGATATATGGGCATGGGAAATACTCCTGAACTACATCAAAGCTTGAGACATTGAAATAGGTCAAGGACTCTCCATGAGTGAGTTAGTTAAAATCATAAGAAATAAAACAACCTTTAAACTCTTTCAAGATTTCTGAGGAAGATTCTATCCTTTCTTCACCATATGTCCTAGATATCAAGAAAGATGTACAGTTGGTTCATATGTAGGTGATTTAACTGAAAAGTAATAATTGTTTTAGTATACCCTTCCTCCCCCACCAATATTATAAACAATTTTCTACCAAACATGATCTCATACTCGTGTTTAAACTTTTCCTAAGATGTCAGAATTTTGTATCATGATAGTATATGTGAAATTTAAAATAAATTGCTAGTGGAGTAGACTGTAGTTATGTATAATGTACTCATTAAATAGCAAGTAAATACATACTTAGTCCATCTAAATACTTTACCTACTAGGGTGGCATAAATGTCTAAATAGCTTATTATCAACAGGAAAAAAATGACAATCTGAACAGCCTTCTGGGACTGTTTTCGTCTCAATTTTTTCTCTTCTTTCTCTAACTACTATATTATACTCAAAACTTTACATATTATATTATATATAGCAATAAGTTGACTGTGTTTCTCATCATTATAAGCAATGTCAACATCTTCACGGTATTATTGCAATCCTTTTGGAATATTGTCCTAAGGGATAAATTATTTTTAAAAATTATAGATTTTTTTTAAAAAAAACCTGACTATATACAATCTCTTGATATGTATTGCTACATTATTCTTGAAATTATTTTATTTATAATATTTGGGATAACGTGTACACTGCAATTTGTTTAGTTAGATAAAAAATAAATGTTCTCTCTGATATGCAGATGCTAACACACAATGGTGAGGGGGAGAAAGGGTAGAAGTACTTTGGATTAGACAAAGGGGAATGACAGGAAGAGATGGGTATGGGAATAGGAATACAGTAGAATTAAATGGACATAACTTTTCTATGGTTGTATATGAATACTTGACCAGTGTAACTCCACATCATGCATAATCAAAAGAATGGGAATTTAGAATCCATGTGTGTATAAGGTGTCAAAAGCACTCTACTGTCATGTATATCTAAAAAGAACAAATAAAAATGTTTAAAAAAGAATATTTTAAATTAATGAAAAAAATTTAATTGAAATTCTGCAGAGTCTTGGTGGTAAGGATATGTCTTTACTATAATGCAAGGTTAAAAATCCAATACTTTTATATTTGTTTGTGTATCTAATTACAATTTTTAACCATTGAAGAATGAATTTCTTTAAATATATTGGTTGGTGGTAAATAAATGCATTGAAAATTACACTTAGAGTTTCTAAGAAGGCAAATTAAATTGAAGAGTTTAAGCAATTGTTTAGACAATTCAACAGAAAAGGGAATACACCAATCATCTGGTAAATGTTAGGTGCTGTGCTGTAATTACATAGATTTATTATGTGTATTGATCGCATTTGACATATGATTCTTCTGCTTTCCACTTCAATTTGCCTCTGTAAAATATCTTTCCTGAAGAGAGAGTAATCTTATCATTTTTCCTTCATTCAACTAAATCTATGACCTGTTATTTTCTGTTTAGTGTCCAGAAAATTGCTTAACTCAAAATTACACATGGGTTATCTCTACTATTATTCCACAGAAAAGAAATAGAAAATGTTGGAATGCATGTATGAGCCTATTTTTATCCTTTCATATAATTTTACCTAATTCTCATATAGTAATGATTCAAAATACATACTTATTTATTAAATATAATCATTTATAGGTGAGATATCTGTTTTACAAAACATGTATGTTTGTGTGTGATAGGAAATGTGAGTGAACATCCTCTTAACTTCTATTTTTATAGAAGAAACTTACCATCAAGTGACTATAGAAATAAAAATCCATATTTTTGCATAATCTTACACTCTCAACCAATATCTTAATTTAATTAGTGAAGAGAAATATAAATCCAGACAACATGTATGCTGGTTTATTTAAACTCTATAGAATAAAATAGAACCTTCATTTTTGTTATTCTATTTAAAGTAAATGTGCATGAATAAATCTCTCTCTATATATATACATATATATATGTACATATATATATGTATATATATATATATATATATATATATGTATATATATATATATTTTCAGTTGTAAGAGTTGGGAGGGAGATCAAGATAGGAAGATTACCTCTAGATAGGGAATAGGGGTGGGAGGGAAAGGGAGGGAGAAAGGGAATAGCATGGATGATGAAAATATATTTAAATGGTTGTGTAATAATATGTTTAACTGGTTGCTAAAATAATAACAAAGTAATGGTGTTGAATTACAATTACATGCCTTTCTTAATCTATTTCTATTGGTGTTAAAAGTATCGTAGATTGGCTATTTCATCTTTTATTTTAATTGTAAGTAAATTTATAAATAAATTTTAATTATTTTAGTAATTTTTAGTAATTTATTCATTTTGTCATATTTTCAATGATTATTGATAGGCTTTCACATGTTTGCTTTTAGCACCTTCTATAATTTCTTTTTTGAATCACTTGTTTTTTTAACAACCAGTATATTTGTAATTTTATGTCTACAATTAACAATGATGAGCATATTGATTTTTGCTTTTTTGTTTTGCTCTTTCTTCATTTATGGTGCTCTTTTTTAATGCTCTTTACACCTATGGCCAACAATTTAAAAATAATTATTAGTAGAAAATTAGTTGTGAATCTTCCATAGAACATTACTTTCTATATGATTTGTTATATGTATGTAGTATTGCTTTACATATTTCACTTAATATTTATCTCCCCATCATATTGACATGTTTCACATTAAATTGTTTGACAAATCATCAAGATACATATTGCATGTAAATTTTGACATTGTAAAGTAGAAGCATTTGAAATATTAGTCTTAGAAATCTCTCCATAATATTCAAGTATTTCTAGTAACACATTTTCCATACACAACATAATATTTAAAGACTACTTCAGGTTCATAATTTACTCACAATTTCTTAATGGGTCTGATCACTCAGTAATTAATCAGATAAACTTGAATTACATTAAAGAAAATCATAAATGTAGTAAATATTTACATGTATAATTTAATCATAAAAGTGTTATAATCCAAACGAATAACCATGCTCTAAGAATGTAAAAATTCCAAAGTCAAAAGTTATTCATATAAAACTATAACCTTGATATTTTTTTTATTTTACAATGCTTGGCTTATCTTAGAATAAACAAGTGATAACATTTATTCCACCTTTTTCATGCAACTAAATTCATTTTGAATAATGAAAATAATAAAATATCAGAGTTGTCTTTTTCTTGCTTTTGTTTTATAAATGACACACAGGGAAGAATCTAATGGCAAAGAGAAATTTTCCATGTTATTGAAAGTGTGGTTTCCTGGTATTTTCTTTAGAGATTATTCACTCTATATGCTAACACTCCTTATAATATTCCTCAAAATTGTAAATAAATCACTATTTGAAAACTTCCAATAATTTTATATTCTTCACTACGCTTGCCTGCTTCAATGTTGTCTTTTCATGGAATATAATTCTCCAGTTTCCTGAGATTCATTGTGTTTATTTTATTGCTCACAATTTTTACGCAGAACTCTGCCCAGTGTGAAGTCTTCATGTATATTCTGTTCAATATAGAAGGATTAAAAACCTTATACTATAAATGTGCATCAAAAGAATTCATGGATGCAAAGATCTTAGAAGAGTGAGTAGTTGGGATTGCAATGGGTGCTATGGTAACAGAATCTAATTCCTTCTTCACAGTTGATATATCAATATTCCAGCCAGGGGAATAATGCTGCTAGATGACTTGAAACTGAATCTCTCAATGGGACTTGTCTCAGGTCACATGCATCTAGCTCACTCCAGATTAAGCACAGTGGTGCTGGAGTAAGCGCTTGATAAAGTAAGATCATATTTTTAAATACTGAGATTTTGCTGAAGTATAGTTAAACTTATAGTAGCTTTAAATTTGCCATACAAAATTATAAGCATTTTTCAACTTACTATAGTTCTCTTTGAAGTGTCTCATTCTGAGGAAACCAGTATTTGTAGTATCAGCACAGACAAAAAAAAAAAAAATGAGCACTTGGAGATGCAACTCTCATTGGTTCTCCTATCCAAACATATCTTGTTCGTATTAGTAGAATTTAGATGACCTTTAATATGCTGGCACTGAATTTCTTTCAGCATTAACGTTGTTCTCTTATAGTCTAAATGTATACTTTTTTAATATATATCCAGAAGAGGTTTCAACCTTATCTTACTGATTGCCAATTTAATTAGCTTTTTAGTCATTTTTATTCCTTGTTGAACATTTTCATTTTTATTACAGCCATCATAATTTAAGATTTCAAAAGGTTTCTTTATGTGTGCATTTTCTAAGCGTTGTCAAATCTACCAGATGAGATTTAAATGATTTCTTCTAATTTCTGAATTATTACTATGTCCACAGGGCTAGGTGTTTAGTTACTGTGTTGCTTCATTTACATAGCAAATTACTTATTTACCGAAACAATGGCCTACATTGTTTGTTTCAACAGGAAAGAAAATATGAACAAATGTAAATTACTACCCTGTCTTTGATGTTGGTTTATATTTGGTTTTCATTCATTCCCTTTGAATGAAAGAATAATTTTTTTTTCAAATGATTAGCTTAATGGACTTACTCCAATGACCAATCCTATCAAGTGCCTTCCATTTTTGGAAGGCAGAGTGATGACTGTAATAATTTGAACTGCATGTAGGTAATCAGGTTCCACTAGAAATGCCTGTGTTGGACCTAGTGGTTGGTGCAACAGTTCCAGTTTTCTTATGTGAATTACTTGGGCTTTATACATTGTGCAAATTCTGTTTATCCATCCCAACAGCTTTCAATTTTCAGTAATTTAATTCTTCACCCCATTTTGTTTGCTAGGGCACACATTATGGCTTAATACCAATTATTAATTTAACCACAAACATTATAATGGATAATACACCCATATTATATATGTGTATTATAAACCCCTGGTACTTATATGTTTTTGAAATTTGACAATGTGAAAGTTATTTCAAGAAAGAATAATTTTTAATAATGTAACCAATGTATAAAATAATTTGTATTTTTTATAAAGTAGAATGTCTTCAATTTAAAATATTTAAAGTTTGATAATAAAGAAATTATAGAGGGTTGGGGATATAACTCAGTTGGTAGAGTACTTGCCTTGCATGCATAGGCCCAGGGTTCAATCCCCCATGCCACAAAAAAAAAGAAAGAAATTATAGAGATCTGTCTGTTTGAACTATAATGGACTACTAAGATTACGTTATCTACAACATTTTTATTTACTCATTTTACTAGTAGATACAAAAAGTGTTAATCTATTGAGTACAGGGTTGTCATGTTATAACAAATAAAAGAAAATATTTCATATAAATAGCATTAAGTTCACAAATTTAAATTTTGATTACTTTAAATTCATGAGTACTTATGTAACTATGCAGCTATAGATATAATTATGTAAATATAAGTATACGTATCAAATTAAATTAAAAGCATTGTATATTTTAATAATACAGTTTGGGTTTCAAATATATTTCATATATATTCTTTAAAATCTTACATATAAAACAAATGATGTATATTTGGTAGAATTGAAAGTCAGAATAATAATTTCATCCATTACAAAAGGTATTACTGATTTACAGGGAAAAATATTAGAAGTAAACTCTATGTACAATAATATGTTCCAATAATGATTCTTGGAATTGAAAAATGCATACAAATTTGAAAATGTAGCAACTTAAAATAAAAACTATTGTCATTTTCCTTACTAATTACTACTACTATAATAAAAACAATAATACTATATTGTCTTTGCATCTGTTTCTACCAAAATTTGATAACTGCAGAAACATTTCATATACTCAAAAAAGTGAAATTAAGAAAACATTTTCTGATAGACCTGCATTGAATTTATTCCAATTTGGGAAGTCAGATCAGTTATTCCAGGTCATTGAAGTGCTATTTGGCACATTACAGCATTAGTGTGGGACCCATAAATCCTAAAACACTTAATGCAGCTTTCCAAATTGCCTAACCATCATCCAAATCAAGCACTGGATAAAAATAGATTGGCTGCATCTCTGCTAGTGAGTCTTCTCCAAAAAAATATTTTTGATGTTCTATTTGAATGCACATTTTGAGCTGATATCAACATTTTCATAAAAGAAAGAAAATAACGGTGTATATATCATGCTATTGGAAGAACTGCAATAAAAATCCATGTTTGATTCTAGTTGAAGGACATGACAATTTTTACCTGCCTCAGCAAATAGAGTTTAAACAATGGTTTTGCCCAATATATATTTTTAAATCATTGATTAAATACTTGCTAAGGCCTTTAGAGTATAGTGTAATAAGGATGACCACTGTTTATTCTGTATATCAAATGTAATAGCCTATATAGGCTATAACATTAGGTAGATAATCCAAGATTTATCACTGGTTAGTTGTGTTAGTGTATATTTCAAATCCATTTTAACTTGAATGCTATAGTAGGATGTTACCTATTTTAAAACTACATACATGAGGACTGGTGTTTTTCAAATGTTGCTCCAGGATTTTATGATTTATTTATCCTTACAGGTATTTTATCTCATTCACCTCATGGCTGGGGATAAAATGAAAAAAAAAAAAAGACTAGGGTCCAATAATTCTCATTAAGGATATGTCACCAGTGAAAGAAGACCTCCCACAAGGCTCCACCTCTTAAGGATTCCCCTGCCTCCCAATAGTACCACTGTGTGGTTTAAACCTTTAACACATGGATTTTGTGGAACATTCCAGATCCAATATATACAAACCCCTTATTTAATCTTAAATGGTAGGTCTATCTGAATCTGTGGGGAGGATATTCTAAGTAGCTATTGCCCATTCTCCCACTTACTTACATGCTCATTTATTACCCTCTATTTATCTTCTTTATAGCTATCTTTTTCGTATCCATCTCTTCACTTACATATTGTATTTTCAGTCTGGGGACTTTGAAAAAAATATGCCTCAAGGAGAGAAGGCTTAAAAAGTCGACTTCAAGATTCCTATAGCATGCTGAGCTGAGAGTAATAGTCCATGTTAAGTCAACTTTTTAAAAGTGTAGCCAGTTTGGACATTTGGATTACTCAAGTAGCGGTCAATGTCACTGTGTTTTCTTTATTTTCAAAGAGCTGCAAACTGTAATGTTGGAAATTATGCTAGTGGGTTGGGTACAAAGAGAACCTTAATACAGTGTAGTCTATAATCAGCAGAAGGCCTTAGGAATATTTTATAGAAGTATTATCTGAATAGAGGAAAAAGAACATCCTGATAGCTTTAAGTGGCAAATGAGTATTACATAAGAGGACAGATTAATTGGTTAGCACGGAGAGAAAAGCAGAAAAGATAAATTAGGAGGCAATGGATAAGAATCAGATTTTTACTAATGCTTTGAAAAGTAATTTAGAAATAATGCGTAAAAGTAAAAGTAAATTCTATCCTTGAACTCCATAACACTACTGTACTCCTACACACACAGACACACACACACACACACACACACACACACACACACAAATCAAAAATATATATATAAAGAACATCTTGTCTGAAAAATCCTCAAACCAACATATCTTGGCTAAAGAAAGGACATAATTACTTGAAATACATAATAATTAAGCTAAGTAATAATTTTTAGATTATTTGGAAATAGATTGCAATTGCATACATCTTTTCAAAGGTATGCAATGTCTCAACTAAACTACAAAAATTGTCAAATAAAAAGACCTGTTGTTACTATATTCTAAGTCTCATTTTTTTCTTAGTGTGTTATATTTCTGTCACTGAGAAAACAATACCTGAAATTAACAACATAAAAACAGGTAAGATTTATTTTGTCTCAGGGTTTCAGAATTTTCAGTTCCTGGTTGCTTGGCCCATTGGGTCTGTGGCAATATATTACATCATCATGGGGAGCACATGATGGAGCAGAGCTGCTTACCTCATTGTACCCAGGAAGTGAAAAGGAGAGGAAGGGGTGAGTGTCTCAATATACTCATCAGAGCATGTCCCCAATGTCCTAACTTCTTCCCTCTAGGCTCTGCCTCTTAAAGGTCCTACAACTTCCCAGGAACATCATCTTCTGAGAGCAAGTCTTGAACATATGGGCATTGGGGGACATTTGAAATCTAAGCCATAACACTCAAGCAAACAGATTATTTTATTATATGTATGTATGTGTGTGTATCTATCTATCTATCTATCTATCTATCTATCTATATCCATTTAACACTACATTTACAATAGTAACACTTCTTATTTTATTATTATTGTAATTGTAATTGTATTTATTATAATTATATTTCTCTTATTTGACTATATTGAAATTTGCTAAAATTATGACTAGAGGCTAGTATTATATCAAAGAAGACAGATTCAAAGCACAGGATTTTTATTCCTGTTATATAAGATTTTTTAAAACATAATGATTTGATCTGTCATAACCTCTTACCTGGCAAATACAACTTTAAGAATGTGTGTGTACGCCAATGATTTCTACTTTAAGGACAAACATATACGATGAAACATGTCACAAAAAGCTCTCTAAGAAGCTTAAATTTAAATGTTCCTTGTATTTTAAAGAGATGGAAAAATTGAAGAAAAATGACTCTAAAGGCTTGCAACTACTCTCTGAGGAAAAGCTGTGAAGTACCTCAGATAAGTATTTATATTTTATAGTACAGAAGAGGCCACTTAGAAGCTCTACTCAAGATTCTATCATTTGCTTGAACTTTTCTGAAGATTTTAAATCCAGGCATGCAAACTTTTATTCAATATCTAAAGAAATAAATACTCTACATTTTATTCTTTTTTGCTCCTTTTCCTCCTCCTATTATTACTACTGCACTACTACTTCTATTATACATGTTTATTATTCATTTTTAAAACATTGCAATTAGTAGGTGAAAGCAAATGAGGGAGAATGAAAAAGAAAAAGAAACGGAAACACACCTAAATGGATCAGTGATACTTTATAAAGCAACATAGGGGCACAATTTCAAGAGGGAAAATGGCAATGTTCTACAACAAGGTTCTGAATTGTTTTCTAGGGTTTAGTAGGGCCAGGTCGTGGGAGGAGTTACTTTTAAGGAGCTTACTTTCAGCAGCCAGGGAGATTTGGACATATAAGTGGAATTACAACACTCAGATTCCTGTGTTCCCTACTATTGCTGACTTATTAACATAGAAGCAACATTTTTCCCTGAGGAAGAGGCAGAGGCCACTTTATTCTACAGTAAGGAGATCTAAGTCCTGAAGATTTTTCAGGATGACAAATGCCAGGGAATTAAATAGATTTTGTAATCTCAATACCAAATAAGTGAATTGTTGGATATCTTCAATAACCTGTACTGACAATTTTTATAGTAGTGATTAGAGGTTCCTAATTCTGCTGCTCCCTTGCCAATCTCTAGTCCTTTGAGTAAGGGAGTAAACTGATGAGATCTCTTGTGTCTGGTGCGTGCCATTATTGAAAAAGTCAAACTTTGGTTGTTAGGTAAAACATCAATTTGAGATGTAAGGAAGATCAAGTATGGAGGCCAGTCCAATTTTTTGTTAGGCAGGGGTAAATAAGATCCTGGCAGAGAATAAATGCCTCAGAACTGGGGCAGAGGGCACCAGGGCTTTGGGGTTGACACAAGTGTACATTTTAAGGTTCATTAAAGGAACAATTGCCTTTTCTTTAAATGCCCACGTATGGCTATACTTTGGTTATAACTGTTTTTGCTAGGTGTATAAGACCAAGCTGGTCAAATTGACCTTCCTATCTATTGTTAAGAGTCAGCTGGGTTCCCTCAGGAGGGACCTCTTAGGAACTTGAGAGAATCCTCTTAGTTTCTTTAGTGCCATCTGCCAGGGTAGGTTAGGGTCTTATTGATCATGTGGCTTCCTTTGGAAGCATCAGGAACATCTCCCTCTTCAGTGACCCTCCTCTTTTCAGCAGTGCACTGGTTGACTTTCTATTCTTCAGGGTCTCATTGATACCCCTGATCAGAATGTCTGTGTCCCAGAGTTTCAAAGCCATTAGAGAATGACTGTAATTCCCTGGATCTGAGCTGACCTCAGAGGACAAGAGCCAAATGTAGTTTTGTTTTATTTGTTTTTCTTGGTTCTTTTATTTCCTAACTTTAGTCTCTAAGCTTTGTTCTTAAATATCCAGCAAGCCAGTTTCACCAGTCTTAAAAAGTATGGAATTTTAACTTTAAGTCTATAACTTTACAGTTATTTTGTTGCTTCTATTTAATTGGGGTCAGTATTAGTACTAGAAGTCTGCCCATCTTGTTTGTCCTGTAGGTGATGACTTTTATCTCAAATTAACTTAAGTTAATTAGAAGTTGTACTTCTATAAGGCTTTAACAGATAATAGTTAAAAATTTTACAAGAAAAATACAAAATAAAATTAACATGAGTAAAGACGTATTTAGTTTGAATAATAGCTATGAGCCAAGAAACATAATTTTTATACTCCCAAATATTTACTTCAAACTTTAGTTTGAAGAACACAAGCTTGGTGGAATATTCTTCTAAGTATTATATTAAAAAGATTTTTATAGTTATATGAATTCATCTAATATACAAAGAAGACAATAACAGCACCACAATTATGTTGACGTTCTTATATTAATCAAGTTTAGTTTTTAAAGAAAAATTAAGACCTCTCTATGTAGTGTAATACTCTACAATAATACTAGTTGTTTAGCAAGAGTTATACAAACTTAATCCCTTTAAGACTAGTTTCTGTAAATAATAAAATTTAGCAGAAGAAATTATCTTGATAGATAAGAGCAGAATAATGTTTTAAGAAAGCCTTGTTACTTCAACCCATGGAGGATTAAACTTTGGTTTATGTCAGTACATTAATATTTGACCTTATTAAAAAACCTTAAAAAAGTTTAACTGATTATGCTAATTATATATAAGCAATTTAGTTACACTCAAACTTTTTGAAATTTAATCTCCAATAACCTTCTTCAACTCACTTAGGCAATCTACCACTTTTTACATTACTATACAAAATACTTTCTCATCCAGACATATTTCCATACCTACAACCTTCTTATATCTCATTCTTAGCTGTTGATTCCTTTTTAAATTCACATTAAACAATTCTTTTTAAATTTTTGATTTTTTCCATTTTTTACTCCTGATAATAAGATGAAATACTTTATGATATTTATATTACTTTAATTGAAACACAGCTGAAATATTTGGACTCTTTGCATATACAATTATAATTGGTAGAACTTTAATTTTTAGTAACCTTGGTTTAGTGAAGACCAAGAAACAAACATACAAAAAATCTTAAACTCTTTTATGTGAAAACATATTTGATGTTTAAATATATTACCTTAAGGAATTTAAGAAACCAAAAGTACTTGATTTTATATTTAGCAGTTGATGTTTTATCACTTTAACTTTGTAAATCAATCAGATGTCACCCTAACACATTTATGATTAATCCCATTGATGTTGATATTAAATCTAGTTTATGCATTTTAACTGTAAAATCCAAGATATTAAACAATTGTACTTAACAGTACTAGTTATCTCTTCCCTGTTGAAGAAAAATTCTAGAAACACTTTGTATTACTTTCCAGATATTTTATAGAAACCAACATCTATTAATTGTCTGATCACCAGAAAAACTTGTGAGTTAATAATTTTAAAGATGTCTTTGCACTTCTCTGTTTACCTACTTTAAATTGCACTTTTTAAGTCATGTGAACTAGAAGGTATTTGGTTCTATTTCTCTTTTAAATTTTAATTTATGAGTGCTCATTTGTCTAAATGCCAATTTTGATTCCTAGTACATGATATATGGTCACAAATGCATATGTAGACCAAACAACACAATACCCAGGTGTGCACACATGCATAAAACAGACAGGAAACATAGATCTTGTAACTTTTTGCAGGTAGATATCCACAGGTAGGAGGCATTAATACAGAAGTTTATTGAAGTCTCTATTAGATTTAAACTTTTAGAAATTAAAACAGAACCTATCAGACATGCACAGTATGACTTAAATACAGAGGTTTGTTCAGTTGGAACTACTAAGTGTTAAGTGTAAAAGCCCCTGTCAACACTGAGATATTTGAGAGCTAACCCTTGAAATCTTGGCCTCTGAACAAAGACAATGTAAATACCTCTAAGTTAGATAAAGTAAAATTGAGCAAAAAACAATATTTTAATTTACACATGCAGGTTCAAATGTGAATTCACTATAAAACCATGAGCTCAAAAATGTAGACTTTAAAAAAAAAATCATTCTAAAAAAAAAATGACACAGCCATAATTTGTAAAGAAGATACAGAACATCTTTATCAGACAAGAGTACATTTTTGGGTCAGATTACAGTTAATTCAGATATTGAAAGAATGAGAGAGCCCTGAAATCCTTAGGTAAAGATTCTCAAGATAAAGAAGATTTGTATATATAAAATAATTCCATCTTCCCTCCCTGTGCTGTTGTGTTTAGGGAGAAACTTGTTTAAAAAGCAGCATGATAGACTGCTAAGAGGATTTAAGATAGATAGTAATTTAGGTCCCACAAGCAGCCTGTATTAAAAAGTTTTTTGTTACTTTCATCTCAACTGGTTTTCTGCAAGCCTTATAAATATTTCAAGCTTTCCAGGCTCTGTACACCCTGGAATGATAGTGCTCTGGCAGAAGCTAAGAAGTAAGTGAAGCTGCATAGATAATTTTAACCATTTTTCATTTTCACAGTTGGTAATCAGTCCAGGTTTGGATACAGAAAATTATTAGACATCTTCTTATCTAAACTATGATTAGGTCAAGGTCATCCCCTAATTTTGACAACAAGGCACTCTCTGAAAAATAATAATAATAATAATTTAAAAAGAAAAGAAAAGAAGGAGAACAGAACATGGGCATCTGTGATGAAAAACTGTCCCTTTGGCTAGCAGACATCTCCCCGATCCCAGAGCCTCTGGGGACCAGCAGTTTCTACCTTTCTTCCATGACCTGTGATTGGAGCCTCACTCAGAATGGAGGATACTAACTAAATTCATGATAACCCATTTTTATTTAAGGGAGGACATTTCCCACCTAGTTGTGCCCTTAAAATTTCTTACATGTTCCCTTTTTCCTGTTGGGTCCTCATACTAACAGGACCATGATTTCATATTATGCTTCTCAATTTGAAGTGAGAGGCAAACTTATTAGTGCTCTGGATGATATTTCTATTTTCCATTAAAGAAAATAAATAATTTGGATTCCTGAACTAGGATGGATTAGGGTAGTTTTACTCTAAATAACTGAGACAGATTTTCTGTTTTTTGTTTGTTTTTTTTTTTTTGTTTTGTTTTGTTTTGTTTTGAGATTGAGGGGAGTAGAGAAGGAAATGTGTCTTATATAAGAGTCTAGAGAAGATAGTCTAATTTTGAAGCTAGGGGAGCTCTATCTTGAGAATCTCTTATAATGGGTCCTTGTTTAAGAGGCAAACACTGTGGACAGAATTGGGGTAGAAGAATTTCTGAAGAGGGAGAGATTGCTTGGCTTACACTCTAGGCATTAATGGGTCACTACTTTCCCAAAGACCTCAGATCAGATTGAGATTTTATCTCAGAATCCAAGATTCATTGGATAAGAGTGTCCCTTCACCATGAGCCAAGTCATTGAGAATCAAATTTCTCCCACAGAAAAGAATCTGAAGCAAGTCAGGACTGACATTCCCAACATCTGGGTGAAGGGTGATATCAGACTTTCAAGTCCTCTCTGTCATGCTAATTCTATGTCACCTTGGTCCATGATGACCAGTTTTGACTGGATTCCCAACCATACATTCTTATGAATTTTATGGCTAAGAAGAACTGTCTTTATCTTGCAGAATTTCAGGATCTGGTTAAAAATGTCTCCTTCTTCAGGGAAACTTACATTTCTTTAATCAATATTAGTTTGGTACTGCATTTCTCCTGCAGTGAGCAGATAGTTTGCTAAGGATTGTGACATTTCCTGTTCACAGAGCCCAGGCAGGGCTGCAGGAAAATTGCTTCTTGCAAAGGAACCATGTGAAGGTCATCACAGTGGACCCATTTGATACAATTACTATACACAACAATTGGCTTTTATAAATATAATGTCAAAGATGTCCTAGTGAGCTGAAGCTAAGATGTCTAATGCCATTTGATCTTTGCAAAATATTTCTTTTGACATTACCTCTGTGCTTAAAAGTAGAGATCCTTTTATCTGTGTCAGTTAGGGTTTTCTTGGTAATGTTAGTTAGGACTTCTATGTGCCACATTACATCTTTCAGACCAATATGAGGGATAAATATTGGGGCTACATAATCATACCCACAAATACAGAAATACAGATCAAGCTTCCCTATGTGGGAGATTAGGAAGCTTTGTAGGTCTCAATGGACTCAGAAAAGAGCTTATGACTCTGATAGTCTGATAGTTACCAGGCACTCTTGATCTATAAAACTTTCCTTTATAACCCCTAGCTTTACTTAAATTTGATGGGGGCTCATCTGCTATTCTGAGCACAGTAAATGAAGAAGAGAGCTGGGAGTCTGAACCTGATCTAGGGGGCTTATGTATCGGGGAGCCTGAGAATTAATTGTAGAGCAGAGCAAGGTTGGCATATTGAGGGTCTTGAATGAAAGTAAAATACAGCTTGGAGGAAGGAACCTCAGGCCATTTGTCATTTTATTGGAGCAAACTATCTAGTCTTTGAGAATTTGGGGGTCAAAGGTCCTGAATTCCAAATTCAGGGCATTGTCTTAGGTTGTCTAATTTAGATAGCCACCAGATTTTGCTATTGATGTCAGATTGGAGGTGGGGGATTTTGAAATTTTTAATGAGACAACCTAAGGGAGAGTCCTGTAGGATGAACTGGTTAGCATCTAGGTTGGAGGGGTTTGACCAGAATAGTGATAGAGATCAAAGCACCCCTTGATGTCTCCCATCACCAGACAGAGTTCCACTAGAGAATGACAGAGATCCTCTCCTGTAATCCCAATGTTGGAGGACTCCCTGATTCCAGATGAGCCAAAAGGTGAGGGTCTCTCTGCAGGCACCTCTGTGAGAGACTGGAAGGGAACTTACCTCTCCCATAAATGAGAAGGCTGATGTTTCCTGCAGGAACAAAATGGCAGAAAGTAGACTCTGATCCAGAGGTCTGAATACATATGTTAAGGAAGGAATTGAAGAAGACAGGGTTAGAAAGAGGATGTCTCCAATATCAATAAAGGGCCCATTATAGATTTTTGCTCTGTCTTTGTGGCAGTAAGGAACCCCCAAATTAGCCCAGGATTGGGGTAAATTTCAAGTACTGTACTGCCCACCACTGGTCTATAGTGGATTCAGAGAGTATGAAGGACCTCCTTCTATCAGGAGGAAAGAAGGAAACAAATGAAGGGAGATGAGAAAAGACATAGAAGTTTTTTAGGATGGAGAGGGGTAGACAGCCCCAAATTTTTTTCTGGATTTTGGTACCAAATGAAAGAGCATACAAAAAGAAAAATACATGGAGACAGATGACAATGGATCACTGATGCTTTATATAGCATTCGAAGGGGACATTTTTAAGAGGGAATATGGCAACAGGCTAAAACAAGGGCCTGAGTTTTATATGGATTTGCAAGGCCAGGTCATGGG
Organism: Callospermophilus lateralis; assembly: GCF_048772815.1. NCBI lineage: Eukaryota > Metazoa > Chordata > Mammalia > Rodentia > Sciuridae > Callospermophilus > Callospermophilus lateralis. The sequence goes on along the minus strand of NC_135316.1, from coordinate 91,800,139 downwards.
AGGAGTTGGTGTGTTACTTTTGGTGACCTTATGTTTAGGTGGATAGAGGGATTTTTGCATACAAGGAAGGTTGCAACAGGTCAGATTCCTGAGCTCCTTTTCTCTCTGAGGATTTTTAAGTCTCCATTTTCTTTCCTAGGCATGTTATCAAATTAACATTGTATCCTAAAATTAGATTTACAAATAATAAAATAATATTCTAATTGAAAAATGGGAAATCATAACAAAAACACATTTGTATTCTGATAGATGATCAGTGTTGCATTTAATATGAGATTTTAATAAATAATAATAATTAAAGAAATAAAGTTATGTTGGCATAGTGAAAAAGTGTCAAATAATCAAATGTTTTTAGTGCAAATATCACATGATTCTAAAGTTAAATTCAGCATTAAAATTATAAAAAGAATTCTATATATTTGACTTTGCTACAAGCCAGGATGGAATAATGAGAAAGCTTTACCTCCTGTCTTAAGCATCTAAAAATCAGGAAAAAAAAAATATATATATATATAAATATATAAAATAAGGAATGGTTATGGCCATTGGAAAAGAAGGCAGCACATGCTTGTGCACACTGTAGCTAGTGAAACAAATAAAAGGAACCCATTAACTACTTCAGCTTGGTACCAGTAGCTAATTTCCAAGGAGCAATAAAGGAAGAGGAAAGAAAGAACCCAATATCATTAATAAGTAAAGAAGTCAAGCCAGATATGCAGAACATAAGGACAATGAAGTGACACTACATAAAGAGCAGATGATTCCCTTAGATGTTAAGGATAATTTTAGATACCATTTCAACTCTAAGAAGTATAAATGATATATACTACTATGTATAAATACTTCAGGACAAATGGGTACAAAGCAAATTATTCTTCCTATGAGGAAAAAATAACCAACTAATACATCTCCGAGCAATACTGCAATGAATATAGATTCCTCTTACAAATATAAACGTATACATACTTTGAAGAACATAAAATAAAAATGCCATGGGATTTTAAATTATTTATATTAAAAAGAAATTATTATTTAATATTCTACAAATATGCAAATGCAAAGTCATAAATGCAAAGCCTGATTGAGGAATATACAGAAACCAAACACAAACATGGATCCAGTCAAAAGACCAAGAGATATAACTAAACCTATATAAGAAACCCCCCAGAAGTCCTAGTTGCTACCAACATTTCTCCCACAAATACAAAACGAGTCAAAACTCTCAACAGTTCTCAAGTACTCATTATCCTATTTCCCATCAGAGTCCCTTCATTTGCCTGGTCTCTTTAGAGTTAGGTTCACTGGAACACATAACTAAGAAGAAAGTTGTGAGTCCTACAGGAGGGATGCACCTGCTGTATAACGTTGAGGTATGTACATCTGCTGGCACTCTTGACATTTCCATGGGGACACAATGCCTTTCTATGCTGAGGGCTTGTTGCAAATGGCACTGGTAACGACTCATTTAGCCTGCCACTTTTTCTGCCCAGGGGTCTCCAGGAGTTCTCTTCTCAGACAATTAAATGTTAGAGTTCTATTGCTTTCTAGGTGGCCTTCTTAAACAGGATTTGACATAGTTCTCATTCACTCTCTCCTATTGTGAGCCACTCCCTGTTCAAAAGAATCTCATTGCATCCTTTGACCACCTGTCAAACACACTATGCTCTCATTCTGATTCTAACTCCCAAGAATTTCAACAGGACCTTGAGTGCTATTTTCCAGATTTTCTAGGATAGACATCATACTCCAGTCTTTGAAAGACAAATATATCTTTAAAATAATCCTGCTAAATCAATCCCTCTGGGTTTAGGCATGAGAAATCAGCTATCCCCAGCTATCCCACAGGGCAACTATAAGTTGGACTTTCAGAAGAGCTTTAACTGAAGAAATCCTTCTTAGTAAATTCTCTCTCCTCTCTCCTCTCCTATACTCTATTCTATTCTACTCTCCTATTTCCCAGAAACTTTTGTTTGCTTAGGTAAAGCCATGAGGGATCTTAATCCAGTGATTTGCTATGAATTTGAACATCTGTATTTTAATCTAGTAATGTGAATTTATATCCATCAAGAAGTTATTAGCCAGAATTTCATTTATAGGATTCTCGTAAATCACTGTTGACAAAGTCAGAGACCTGTGCAATACAGGATAAACAAAAGGTTGACTCATATAAAACAAATAAAAAATTCATTGTAATTTTTATGAACATGGTAGAGATTGAGGATGATTGTGACTTAGACACTGGTTATATGTTAGTTTATTATATGTTATTTATATTATCATTATATTACTTAATTAACATCTTTAAAAATGTGTTCCTTGAGGAGTTAGAGTTATTGAAAATATTATTAAAATATCAAATTATTGCTTTGTGAAAGTCATTTTGAATGCATTTAAGAAATATAATGGTAGATTTTTTTAAAAGGAAAATTAGTTTTAACAATCTATAACATATTCGAGTCACATAGGGTAAAAACAGAACTTAATAATTGATAAGATTTCATGAATTTTCACTCTATACCAAGAATGCTTTAAAGGTCCCTAGAGTGCTGGGTATCAAAGCTAATCTTCTGGGCGAAGGAGTGGAACAAACACAATCAGAAATTTGTAAAGACGGAGGGTTATAATGTATGCTGTGTTTAATGCAGGGTTTGAACCTGAAGTAAGACCACCTTGTACCCATTGTTCATTTCCATTGAACTGGCTTGTCTCCCCAGTCCTTGAAAAAAGAATGGAAAGGGCTTAAAGACAGGAACTATGGTCAGAAACTTTGTATTCCTTCAAAATTCTAATCTATAAAGAAATAGTTCTAAGATAGAAGGTCTTTGGGAAGTTATTAGGTTATGAAAGTCCTACTCTCATAGGATCAAGGCCCTTATTAAAGAGACCCAAGGGAGATACTTGCCTCTTCAGCATGAGACCAAAGCAGGAGGATACCATCTTTAAAACAGAGAGCAAGCCCTCATTACACATTTAACCTGCTGTTTTCTTGATCTCAGACTTTTCAGCTTCAGACTGTAATAAATTCCTATTGTTTATATATGATTCAGTCTAAGGTGTTTTGGTGTAGCTGCCTGAGTGGATGAAAACAATGAGCTTGCTCATGAATGGCTGCTCTCCAGCAACCCCTTCAGACTACAGCACGGATTTCTTATCAACTTACTTATTATAATTCCCCTTACTTCTGCAAACACCCCTACCCCAGTCCTCAACCCCCATCCCTTCACTCAGAAAATGGAAAGCATTGCTGCACAGTACAGCTGCAGGACAAAGTGAGTCAATTTTTTCCATCTCCTCAGCATATGTAACATCTCTATTTTTGGACAACTATGGTCAGAGCAACCACATCTAGACTGTGCAAATACCAGAAGGAAAGAAATAACCTCTGATCAAGTACATCTCAGGAGGACATGGGTTTAGTCAAGACAAGAGGGTCGTCTTTTATTGTTTTCTCCTAGAAATAACACTGGAGTCTACTTTTTAAATTTTTTTTTTTGCCTGGAAGTGGGGTTGCAAGTTATTGCCACGGTGGCTGATTCCCTGCTTTTATTTAATGCTCCAGGAGTGTCTTTCCCAGAGCGGTCCAGACAGATGGGTTTCTTACACCATTTTTAGAGCAGAAAATCAAGAAGCAGTGTGGGGTGAGGTGGGGAGGGATGGATACTGAGAAAGTAAAACTCCTCAGGGGAGGTCCAAATCTGCTTTGCAGACCCAGGAGGCTCATGGTCTTCTGTATAACTGAGCCCTCACCATAGTTACTAGTTAAGATCCAGTGGTACAGCGGGCTTTACCTCCTATCATAGGTGTCCTTGGAGGAAGCACAAATTATATATAAATCAGTGTTGGAACAAATGAAAACTCTGAAAAGAGAAAATAGCTAAAGTCGGGCTGGGACTGCAAAAAAAAAAAAAAAGAAAAAGAAAAATATCAAGATAACCTCTATAGATAGTAGGCAGGAAAATACATTTTAAAATTTCAATCTAATCAGATATATTCTGAGGGAAAGTTTCAGTGCTAACTTCACAGAAACCTTGACCCTACTTCCAAATAATTAAGACACTTAGAATATTTGAACTCTCTATTCTCTATATCTCCCCCAGATATATACATTATTGCTATACACTGTATCTATAAATTGAAAATATGGTGATGCATCAAATATTTAATACACATAGTTAAAACTATAACATAAATATATAGTTTTTATACATATTTAATTTTCTGCATATTTTCAAGAACTTATTATTGACTTAGCTATTTTTATTTATTTATTTTTAATTTTAATTTTAATTTTTTAGTTGTTGATAGGCATTTATTTATTTATTTATTTATTTATTTATTTATTTATATGTGGTGCTGAGAATCGAACCCAGTGCCTCACACATGGCAGGCAAGTATGCTACTGCTGAGCCACAGGCCAGCCCGACTTTAGCTATTTTTAAAATCTAAAAATCACTATACATTTTAGGTGTTCAAGTAAATAACTTAAAATTATTTAACATATAATGTTTCTTATAGAATATTAAAGTCAACTGAATATTTTACAATACAAAAACCCATTTGTATGATTTTTTTGTTTCAGACTACTTGGAGAAGTAATTCTTTAAACTAACTTTTTTAAACTTTTAAGAATAGTTTGAGAAATTCCTATATTTTGATAAAATTAAATAGTTGTTTACTGTCCTCCCAATTAGCTCTGTTCTTTTTCTCCTGTGTGTGTGTGTGAATGTATCCTTTGGTATCCAGTTTTCTTACTGGGTTGGTTCTTCTTCAGCTTCTGTCCTGAAAATTTCTTCATATGATGTCAGTTTCTCTAATGTTTAAGTCAGCATGTTCAATTTTTCCCTGTTGGTGGGTTGTCTAAATGACATTGCTCACATCACTACAAATACAGTTTTCCAAGAATATTCTTCATTTCCTTTCTCATAATGAATAAAGCCACTTAGAAACAGATCTACAGTGAATTGAATATAAGTAGCAGTACACTCCAAACACCATGGAAGAGGAAAGTAGTTTTGATTGATAAGAAAAGTTATGTCAGGTATAAATACTATGTGAAAAAAATTTTTTAAAGAAAAATAAAATAAAATTATGAAACTCTAAGATGAACATTTACTCTCCTTAGTTTTATGAGTTATCTGAAAAACAAACTTCTTCAGTAACATTTCAGAGCAGATTTAATTACAAGTTTGCTCTGATTAGTAAAGCTTTAGTCCAAAAAGCTATTTAAAAATAGTTGATAAAATGCTACCTTTATTAACATTTAAGTTTATTCTCAATACACTGGCTGGTTATGTAATTGACTATTAATGTTTCTGAATATTACAACTGTGTTAAATTATATCTTTAAAGATCAAATGCAAAATAGAAGAAAACCCTTTCTGGCACAAGAATCATGGTTCTTGTGTTCTTCAAGCTGACTTTTCATTTTATTGATTGTTTCCTTCCTCTGCTGTGCAGCAGCAAGTTAGTTTGATGTAATCCTGCTTGTTTAATTTTTATTTTATTTTCTGTTCTTTAATGTCATATCTAAAAAAAAAATCATCACTAAGACTAGAGTCAAAGAGCTTTGTTCCTATGTTTTCTTCTGGGAGGTACAAGGATTCAGGTCTTACATATAATTTTTTATCCACTGTAAGACTTTTGTATATGGTGTAAGAAAAGGATGTAATTTCATTTTTTACCTTTGGATAGCCACCTCTACCAACACCATATAGACTATCCTTATTCTCCTTTTCCCATTGTGTCTTCTTGGTGCTCTTGTCAAAAATTAGTCGACAATTTACATGTGGCTTATTTCATATTTCACTAATCTATGTGTCCATTTTCCAGCCATCATTATATTCTTTGGAGTAGTATAGCTTTGTGTTATAGTTTGTAATCAGAAAATATGATGTCTTCAGTTGTGATTGTCCTTCACATTTGTTTATTTGAAATCTTGTGTTGTCCTGTGTGAATTTTAAGATTATTATCTTCTGTTTCTGTAAAGAAAACTTGTCTATGGAATCTTGATAGAGTGTCCAGTGCTTCTATAGGTTGCATTGAGAGTATGGACATTTAAATAATATTAATTTTTCTAATTCAAAACATGAGATATCTTTCTGTGTATCTTCTTCAACTTATTTTGTTAGCATTTGTAATATACTTGTTTACCTCCTTTGTTGAATACATTCTTTTGGATTTTAAAGTTTTAATGCTATTGTAAATGGTACTGCTTTCCTACTTTCTCTGCATGTATTTTGGTGTTAACAGAGAAACACAGCTATATATGCTGTAACTTTGTTGAATTTGTTTATTAGCTCTAAGAAGTTTTTGGTGGAGTCTTAGTTTTTTCTATTTATAAGATTATGTGATCTTCAGAGGAAATTCAATTCTTACATCACAATCTGTGTTTTTTAAAATTCATTTTAACATTTTTTGACTAATCCATCTGATTAGGATTTCCAGTACCACACTGAAAAGATATGTTGGGAGTGGGCATCTTTGTCTTATTCCTTATCTTAAAGGAAAGGGTTTCAGTTTTTCACTCCTGAGTGTGATGTTACCTGTGGGCTGGTCAAAAATTGCCTTTATTATGTTGAGAAAATTTATCCCACATCTAATTTCTTGAGAGGTTTTAGGTTGGATATTGTGAGAAACTAGAAAAGCATGTACCTAAGGAAGGGTCAATATCTAAAATATATGAGCAATGCATAGAACTCAAAAACAAAATAAGAACAATTTGATTTAATAGTGAGCATACATTTAGACATTTTCCAAAGAAGACATTTAAATGGCTGGTGAGTACACAAAATTTTTTTCAACCTCACTAAGCAGTAAGGAAAATCAAATCAAAATCACTATGAAATATCAGGATTACATATGTAATATATATTTAATATCAAAAAGAAGGTAAATATTAGTAAAGATGTATAGAAAAGGAACCAGTATACACTGTTTAAGGTAATGAAAATTGGTATAGGTATTATGGGATACAGTATGAAGGTTCTTCATAAAATTAAAAACTACCTTGTGATTAGGCAATTGTATTCCTGGGTATATATCTGAAGGCAATAAAATAAACATCTCACAGAATATCTGTACTCCTAGTTCATGAAAACATTACTGACAATAGCAAAAGTGTGAAAACAACCTACATTTCTGTCCACCTTAGATAAACAAATTTAAAAAAAAGTATAAATTCTACTTTCTGTGTCTCGGGGTTCTGCATCTAAAAAATCAAGTAACTTGGGATCAAAAATATTCAGGAAAAAAATTTTTTCCTACATAGCAAGTACAGATTTATTTTTCTTGTCATTACTCCCTAAACAATAGTAGGACAGTAGTTTACATTCACTTTGTATTAGATATTATAAGCAATATAGAGATGACATAAACTATAAAAGATGATGTGCATAGGTTATGTGCAAATACCATGCATAAAAGGAACTTAATACTTTGCTCTACACAAAGTCTGGGAACCAATTTCCAAAAATATTACATTTAGGGTGTACAGTTGTCCTTGGTATTCAAGTCTTTACAAAGGAGAAAATCCTACTGTTTGCATCAACATGGATGAATCCAAGGAAGACATTATGCTAAGTGAAATAAGACACAGAAATACACAGTGCAAAGTCTCACTTATATGTGGGATTTAACAAAAGAAAAAAGTTTATGTCAAAGTAAAAGGCAGTAGAGTGGTGATTACCATTGACTGAGGTTTGGAGAATATGAAAAAGTTTTATCAGAGGGCAGAAAAATCTAATTATAAGATGAATAATTTTGATGATCTAATGTACAACACAGTTTTACAGTTTATAATAGTATATTGAATATTTGAATTTTGCCGAGTAAATATTAAGTATTTTGAGATGCAAAAACAATAACTATTAAGTAATGGGTGTATTAATGTACTTGATTGTATTAATGAACTTGATTGTGGTGTTCATTTCATAATGTATATGCATATCAAATCATTACATTGTACCCCTTAAATAAATGCAATTTTGTCAATTACACCTCAATAAAGGTAGAAAAAAGCCTTTTAAGTATGTGGAAATTGTGTGTTGACACTGATTTTGTATGCTTTTTAATGTTTTTGAATATAAGGAATGCTTTAAATATATATGGAATGCTTTGTTTTAAAGTTTTGGTCTTATTTTATGTGATCATTTTTTCATAATATAGAAACCAATAATAATGATTTTTAGCATGGATTCTGAAATTGAATAGCACAACCAGTTTTTTCTTGCCTATTTACTCAGAATGTGACTCCTGGTTAATTTCTAAGACCTCAATAAATTAGAAGTACTTTCTAGTGTGAAAAGAGTGCGTAGTTACACACAGTTCATTAATGCCTCTAATGTGGTTACTTTTTCCACCAAGTGTTGAATCTTACATTAATTTGGAAGAATCTAAATGCTCCCTATGTGAATTAACTTTGTTAACCTCACACTTAATTTTTCCATAGCAATAGTTTCCATCTAATGGCATAGTGCATGGATAAATACTGTGATATATTTTCTAAGAGTCATTTAAGAGAACAATGGGATTATTTCTAACATGTCATTTTGCTTCATTTTCCATTCTATAGATACTTAGAATATCATTTTAAGTAACTGAGATAATAATATTAAATACATTAAAATAATTATTATTTTATTCATTTTAAGAATATAATCACCACAATCTATAGCCAATTTGTTTTCATGTATTTTTAATTTTTAAAAGAGACATTTGTTAAGTAAATTCTAGAAACTTTGCATCCCATGAACCCTTTCCTCTCTTTGTAACAAGGTATCAAATGATTTTGGTGAAGCTGATTATATACCCAGTCTGAGAGCTTTGTAAAGCCAGTCATTTTAATTTTCTTTTTTAATATATATTTTGGTCCAGAAGTGGGTATGTGGCACAATCAAGAATTTACCCTGAACATCAAGACTTGTTCTATGTAAATTGGGAGAAAGATACTCTCATTCTGTCTAACATGGAGCACAAAATACATACTTCTGTGAACTGTTAAAAGAAATACAGTCCTGTGCCATATAATGTTTCAGTCAACAAGTCTGCCATATATGTTGAAAGACCCACAAAATTATATTCATAGTGATATTATAGCCATTGTAACTTCTGTGAGCACTACCTAAAATGTTCTCAAAATTTCCAAATCATCTAAAAACAAAGGCCTCAAAATGTGTCCTGGTCATTAAATAGTATGTGGTTGATATATGTCATTAAATGACACATGTATTTTTATGATATAGTAGTAATTAATACATAGATTTATTACTACTATAACATATGTTTTCTTTCTGAAAATTATTTATCAAATAATCAAAATATGCCTGAAACAAGTTCTTATCTCTCCAATTTTCAGTTGCATAAACTAAATCAATGTATCTTTATTAATTAAGATATATACAAATGAAAATATATAAAACATGACATGTATGACAAAAAATGATCATTCATGGAAACACCATCCAGTTTAAGAAACATTAACATCTTCAAAGCTCACTGATACCTTCTGTCAATCACTATCTGTTAGTTCCTTCCTATAAAGAGGCAAAGTTACACTGCATTTTCATGTTTGTGATTGGTTTTGGCTGATTTCTAATTCTATTTGCCTAAATTCATGTACTTTGCATTAATTTATGTCTATCTTCATTCCCTTAATAGTTTCCTACACAATTATCAATATGAAGCAGTAATTCATTCATTTTCACTGATGTGAAGTGTTCCATTCCTGATTGCTATGAACTAATTTATAGATAATTATTATTACATATATCATGGGTATATTAATATTTGTGGATTTCTATGACAATTTTCTATTCTTTTCAAGTTTTTCCCTGAAGAACAATGTTCATATTTTTAACAAAACATATAAATGAATTGTTTTTATTGTTAGTCTTTCAGGTCTTTTTTCAAGAATGTTTCCTTAAATCTGAGGCCATGAAGATAATAAACAAAATTATTTCCTAGAAGGTTCATTGTTTTATTTTTCTTATTCAGTTCAGTCTTGCTCAAATTAAATTCTTGCTTTTTGTATGATGTAGGAGTCAATGCAATTTGTTGCTTTCTTTATGCATGTTCACCCATCTGTATGAAGAAATGACTTAATATTATACCCTGACACATTTTTTTTTATTTTTCCTTTGAAGTTCAAGTTTGTTATAAATCCAGTGTCTTCATTTATATTTATCTCTTTTGATTCCGTTCAATTTCATCCTTCTCTTTATTTTCTTTCAATCAATTATTACAATACCCTAAATTACTTTACTAACCATAGCTTTACAAATAAACACTGATATCCAGTGTTTAAGAATCCCAATTTTTCTTCTTCAAATGTAACTTGCACATATTGGGTCTCCGTGGCACATGCCTGTAATCCAGCAGCTCAGGAGGTTGATATAGAAGGATCACAAGTTTAAGGTCACTCTGAGTAACTTAAGGAGGCCCTAAGCAACTTAATGAGACTCTGTCTCTAAATAAAATAAATAAAAAGAGCTGGGGATATAGTCAATGGAAAAGCATTTCTAGGTTAAATCTCTGGTACCAAAAATATAATTAAATAAAATAATAACTTGCATATTAATTTTATGATTTCATATAAAATGTTCCCCAAAGCCCTTCTATTAATGCAGTAATGATTGTACGTGAAATGATTGTATTGTGAGAGCTGGAATCTAATCAGTCCCTCTGGTTTAAATAGACTGACTGGGTGAAAACTCTGCAGATAAGTATGTGGCTGGAGGAGTTGAATCACTGGAAGGATGACCTGGAAGGGTGAGTATTCCCTGCAGTCTCTTCCCCTTTACCCTTTCTGCCTCCTGGCTGTCCTGAAGGGAGTAGCCTGCTTCTACCACACCCTCTAGCCAGGAAGCAATGAGCTAAGTCTACCATGGGTTAAATTTCTGGAACAGGGAGCTAAAATAAATTTTTCTCCACTAAGTTGTTCTTGTCTGTCTGGTATTTTGGTCACAGTGACTAAAAGCTGACTAACACAGAAATTAAACTTGTAAATCTTAAAAGATTGCTAGATTTTTACCATGGTAGCACTTAATTAAGCAAGTACCAGAATCTTCACTAATTTAGACTCTAAGTAAAGCAGACACTCTGTTCAACTAAAATGCAGTGACATCTCTGTGTGAACACCTGCCACTTATCAAGATGCTAAAGCAAACTACTTCTCCTGTCCCTAAGTTTCCAAAGTATTTTTACAATAACCCAGAATTTATAATATACACATCTGTAAACTGTGAATCTTGTCTTTTTCTCAACTGGTTTTGTATTGAAAACAAAAACAAAAACCAAAAAACAAAAACCTTACATTCATAGAATGTGACAGAAAGGGTAAACAAAATTCAAAGTATAGAGTTAAATCTTCTAAGCATCTTCCCAGGCAGATAAGCAGAAAAGACATGTGACTGTTTCTGGGGTTGTTTCTGGGGTTATTTTTTGTTTTGTTTTGTTTTGATTTTTTTTCTTTCTTTTTTTTTTTTTTTTTTTGGTACTGAGAATTTAATCTACAGGTGGTTTCAATTCACTGAGCTATATTCCTTGTCTTTTTTGACTTTTATTTTGAGAAAGGGTCTCACTGAGTTCTTGAGGTGTCTTACTAAGGTTTCTGAGGCTGGCCTTGAATTTGCAGTCCTCCTGCCTCAGCTTCTCAAGTTATTGGGAATACAGGTGTGCACCATAATGCCTGACCAGTGTGACTGGTTTTTGTCAGCAACATCTGAACAAATATTTGTGTCCTTCTCAGGTCAAACTAATTATTAAAGCTATTTTCTCTCTATGTGCATTCTTTTCCTATTCCCTGGCAGGAGGCAGACAGTAATTACATCAAGGGAATTCTGGAGCCACTATCAAAACCAACTCAGAACCCAAAACTCAGAACTCCACCAACTCAGAACCAAAAACCTATTAATTATGTGGGTTTCCTTCCTTTTTTAATCTAAGAAATTTATTGTTCCGCTTATTAGCTTCTTAATGAGATGTGAGTTTTACTAGCTAATTTTTACTCTTTCGTTTTATAAATTCAAGTACTTATGATTATATACACTAGATTATGCTGCTATTTCTCGAGCTGCAATATAAAATATTTTCATGTTTAATTTTAAATATTTTCTAATTTCCATTATGATTTTCTACTTGACTGATCGATAAGGATAACCCATAATGTTCATGCTATTTTTATCATATATTTAATATGTAACTTAATTGTATAATGCAAAGGGAGTATGTTCAATATAACATGTTTTAAACATTGCTTAGACAATTTTCACAGATGCTTTTGTAATAGTGGTACTTGGAGTTTTATTTATACTAAAACATCGATTTTTTGTCATATTTTTAAAAAGATTGCTGAATATTTCTGTTCTTTTGACTTGTTTGTTTACTGGTTTGAGCTAGCTACTAAGAGATATAATATGAAGTTTAGTTTTGATCATAGATTTGTTTATAAATTTATATGTAGAATAACACTATGCTTTCAATTATAGTTATTTTATTTTTTCTTATTTATGCTGCTTTGCATACCGAGTTATTTAGGTTAGCTATTTTATTTACAGACACATCCATCATTTTTTACTCTGAGCCCTGGTTTGAGGATGCTTTCTTCCAAAACTGATTTGTATTTGTATTTAATGTAACCACCCTGGGATAATATTAAATTATCAATCTCAGATTATTTTTCTGGGCTACATGTGTTATATGAATTTAGTGTAAAAACACATTATTGTTGGTACGGTTGAAGATTTCTTATGATTTTTTCTCATTTCTTTTTCCATCTCACCTTCAGTAAAGAAATAAAATGCTAGTAATCTAATGATAGTTGAGAGAGTAAAGATCAGGGGTTTATATACAGAGTTAATTAAAATTTATGAGAAAATGGTCTTTTGAATCCAAGAGTTTCAGGGTTTAGAGTCATTCCACTGTGCTATGGAACTTAGGCTCTGTCTTCCAGTCCACAAGACTAGAGACCCTGTGAGAAACAGTTCATGAGTTCACTAAATTTGACAAATGCCTTCAAGGTGAATATAAGCTTCATGGTTCATTTTATACCTCTGAATTATCACTTTCTTTTAGATTTTAGCCTTGGTATTTCTTTATCTTTTCTTCTTTTTTTTCTAGTTCATAAATAAATACATTAAAAAAGCATTTTTTAGTTTGTGTTTGTATTTGTTTTTAACATAAATTCAAACCATACTGCCAGAAATAGGAATAATATATTCAATGCATAACTCAGATTTTTGTGCAGATTAAATCCTAACTTTTTCTATTATATCTACTCCAGCACCCATCTAATGATAAATTTTTAATTTAGATGTAGAATAACACTATGCTTAATATTTATTAATATTTTATTGATATTTAAGACCCTTAATTTTATTCAAATGCCTGTGTTTATTGCCAGTGTAGTGATCTCTAGAATATGAAAACTGTCCTTATATAAATGTCAATCTTGGAGAAAAACTCATCCATATGCAGGTAAGCATAATAAGGAAAATATTGATTTATTATATATCTTAGAGGATGACTTGAGTTCAACATTGTTAACCATTTTTAAAATTTCCACCTTCTTTCAGGAAAGACTTTAATGTAACACATATAATAAATAAAGTGCAAAACAACACAAAAATAAGCTAATAGGAATTTTTTGTAAAATAAATTTAAAAAATCTTCACTACAGCCTATCTTCCCTGTTAACAGCCACCTTTAAAAATGTCCTTCCCTCCAGTGCTCCATGGGCTTATCCCAGCAGAAACTCACACTGAATGTGACACTGGCCATGGTCTTTCATAATATAGAGACTCTATACATACTCTAACTACTCCCTGGGATCCTGCCAAGTCTTCACATGCCAGATACATACTTTAGCTTCTCCAAAGAGCCTTTCCAAATCATCCACATTAAAGCAGGTGTTTCAGCTGGGCTCTTGCGTGGTGCATGCCTATAATCCCAGTGGCTTGGGAGCCTGAGACAGGAGCATTGCAAGCTCAAAGTCAGCCTCAGGAAAGGTGAGGTGCTAATCAGCGAGAACCTGTTTCTAAATAAAATACAAAATAGGTCTGGGGATGTTGCTCAGTGGTCAAGTGCCCCTGAATTCAATCCCTAGTACCACATCCCCCCTTCCCCCCAAAAAAAGATTCTATGATGGAGGGATATCTCTCCTTTGTCGTTATTATCTTAGACTAAATAGTACTTAGGAGTACCCATAATTGTAAAAATTCTATTGCTTATTTATTGTTTGTTTCTCTCAAAGCATTGTTTTATCTTTTATCATTTTATTATTATAGACTAGTGATGAGAACAAAGGTGGTCAGTTAATACTTGTTGCAAATTAAGGGTTGAATGCCACATTGCACTGTTTACACATTGTCACAAAATGAACATCATCCTGATATGGAGAGCAGAAACACATGCATAAAATGTAAATCAGTATCTACAATCAAGTGACCTGGTTTCAATAATTACAAACATTCAAATTAACAGGAGATAATTTATACTTGCCAAAAACAAAGATAAACAATACCAGTAGCTTAAAAATATTTTCCAGTCTGTGATAACAGTGCAGTGTTGATAGAACTAGTTGAAGAAATCTCACATGGCCTCAATTACATTGCCTAGTTTGAAGGGGGGGAAAAAAGGTAATGAACATGAACAGCCAAAATATAACAGATTTATTTACCTTGGTATAGAACCTGCTTTGGAAGATGGAAAGGTAATTATAGTTAATCAACTCCTAGCTAATCATAACTTTGTTACATTTTATAAAAAGTAAAAATGAAATCTTGAGAGAGTTGTCACTCTACTCTTAAAAGTAAACTTATGTAAAAAATATATATATAGATGCTAATATGTGGTGTGGATTAAATTGTGTCCCCCCTCATCAAATTCATATGTTGAAGTCATAAACTCCAATGTGATGGTATTTGGATATCACAGTTATTAAGTCATGTGATAGAGGAATTAGTGCCTTTACATAAAAATAACTATTCTTTATCTCTTTTTCCCATGGAAGGATACAGTAAGAAAATAGTCATCTGCAAAAAAGAAAGAGTCTTCAACAGGAACTTGACCATGCTGGCAAACAGATATCGGATTTCCTAGCCTCCAGAACTATGAGAAATAAACATCTACTATTTGAATTTTAAGATATCCAATTTATAGTATGTTACTATAAATGCCTGAGAAAATTGGGGAAATCAATTAAATTAATCAAAGTTTTACTTTATGCTTACTAGTCTTCTTATTATAGTTACTATCTTATCTCTCAAATTTGGTATTGAAAATGTTGGAAACTCCCATCACAGCGTAGAATGCAACTCCATCAAGAGGAATTGGTATCATACATAGGAATTCTAAACAATCAGAGCAACTTGCAAAAAATAACTTAGTGGGTTAATTTCCTCAGAGTTCCTTTTCAGAGCATGAAACATTCAATTTTACATACTACAGATGAAATTCATGTGAAAATATTATATAAGAATGTAAATATTTTATGAGAATGGAAATTATTATGCTACCCACAAACACATATGAAAGTATATTTTGGTCTACTTTATGTTCTAAACAAAGTGATGTATACTTGTTCCCTGACTTCCTCCCTAAATAATACTGAATATATAGAAAATTATTAAATTAACTATAAAAACAAAACAGAAATCCCTGAAAGCTGGAAGACTAGCTTAGATCTCAGGATCAGGGGAATTATAATGTAGTAAATTCAGTGGGTTTTCTTTCATCTTCTCTATATCTCTGAACTGTATGGAAAGAGGCCTGCAAAATCAAACTACTGACAGACAAAACCAAAAATTAACAATAGTGGAATTAATAGTAATAATAGCTTGTTCACCTAGCTAATGGACTTGTAAAGCAGAAAAGTCCAACTGAGTCTTTGTGGAGAGGTCCAATTGGAATCCAAAACCTGGACTCTGCTGACAGTCTGATCATTGGTAGCAGTGGTAAACAGCAAATACTAAATCCTTTCCAGTCAGTCCTCAATATTCAAAAATCCAGTGGACAGCCTGATCTGCCAGTAGCAGAAGTCACAGTAAGCCCTGGCCATCCTGGCCCTTGCTCTGTATCATTCTATAAGCAGCTGTTAGCAACAAAGTGTTAGTAAGCCTTCCTCTCCCTTGTTCTATAGCTAGGGTACCAGCAGATAGCACAGTCTGCTGACAGCAGCAGCAAGCAGCAGTAAATCCTGCATCTTCTTCCTCCCTATGTGATGTCATGAGGGGACAAAAAACACAGTGGGTCTGACCTCATTTCCCTGAAGTTCTGCCCAGTGTCCACAGGCATCTCATGGAAGTGTTTTTTTTTTTTTTTTTTTTTTCTGTTTCTCAGATAGCACCAGCAGTGATATAGCAGGAGTCCTTGGAGCACCAAACAAATGAAGCTTAGAAGAATGGCATTGCCAGGGGAAGAAAAATAGCTTTGCCCGTGTTTTTAAATAGCACACAAATCTGACTAGAACCAACACGCTGAACCTTAATAGGGTGACCGTCGGCTAAAATAGATGATTTAAATAAGATCAGGGTTCTCCTAACATAATAACCAAAATGTCCAAGGTACAACTGAAAATAATTTTTTATGAAGGCCAGAAAAATACTTCAATTTGTATGAGGAAGATAAGCTGACATCAATACCAAGAAGAATAATTAGATGAGGATTTAAAATCAGGATCATAAAAATGCTTCAGCAATTGATTGCACATTTTTGGAATCAAATTAAATATAGAAAGTTGTACCAAAGAAAAACAAGTTATAAAAAGAAGAAATTAACAAAGGGACATCTAGGAAAAGGGTGCATTAGTTTCTCTTTTTCCTATTCCTTTCTTAAATACAACAAACTGTGGACATTATGCATAAAATATATGTGAAAACACTGAAAGTTGTTGAAAAGAGGGCACACCAGCTAGGGTTCATGGAGCTGAAAAGCACCATGGTATTGAGTTATGGGATTTTCTTATTGCTCCATATATCTAAGACTGGATGCTGAAGTATCCAGCAACCTCAAACATCAATAAATAAAAACAGCAAATGCCCCAACAAAAGCCTTCTGTTTGCAAAAACACAAACAAAACAAAGAAAACAAATAAGAAAAGAGAAGCCCAGCATGAAAGAAAATTGTTAGAAAATAAAAGCCCCAAACACCCAGAATAAAAATATTCCCCTTTCCCCATCCATACAAGCATTGCTCAGATAAGGTTGTCTTTTTGCTTGCTTGTTTTTCTTGGTGGTGCTGGGGATTGAACCCAGATCCTTGTTCATGCTAAGCCAGCACTCTACCAACTGAGCTATGCCCCCAGACCCTCAGGCAGGGAGTTTAAACATCTACCCTCACAAGTCTTCTGTGATGCTCCTGAACTCATCCACTCCAAATTGGGATAGCAATAGAAAAAGTAGAATAATGAAGGAATACTTTCTCCCTGAGAGGCACTAGAGAGCTCCCATATACACTGTCAGTGAAGATCAGAGAAGAAACTAAATGCCCACCTTTCACAACTCTGCTGGTTTCAGGTAGGCATAGGGAAATTCAGGACTTCCTCTATTACTCACTGAGAATAAGGCCACACCTTCTTGCTGCAGGAGTGACAGGAGAGTCCAAGCAGGGAAGGATATCTGGAGGCCTGGCAGGGAGCCAGAAGTACAACACCTGCCCAACAGTAAGAAAGAGTCCCCTAAGTATTCAGGTGCATGGACATCAAGCTGGAATTTCTATCTGTATGAGGTTGCTTGTTTTCCATAAGCACATCATAAGAAATCAAATTAAAACTAAAAGAATGTTATCAAGATGCTCACCATATAGTACACAGTGTCTAGGTTTTAACTGAAAATCACTTAACATACCAAGAACCAGGAAGCTCTCAAAGTGGATAGCAATCTGAGTGAAAAAAAAAAATACACAGATGTCAACAACAAGAAGACAAATACATTAGAATAATCTGAAACATTTTAAAGCTGGTATCCCAAATCTGCTTTAACGAGAATCCACAAAATAAATGAAGCAGATAGAGAATGTTAGCAAAGAAATAGAAAATGTAAAGAAGACCCCAATAGAAACCTTACAAATTAAAAATTTATTAGCCAAAATAAAAATGATAGAAGGACACAGTGGCTGAACAAACAGATAGAAAAAAATGGTGAAATCAAAGACAGCATAATAAAGATAATAAATCTGAACAATAAAGCAAATGTATAATTTAAAAAATAAATTTAAGCAGGGCATTGCTCTTCAACTGTTATAACATTCCAGTTGTATTACATGAATAAATTATCCTGGAGAGTTTTAGCATCCTACTCTCAACAATGGACAGAACTACTAGACAGAAATTCAGTATCACAGTGGAAATGACCTATACCATCAACCAACAAAATTAAACTGACATTTATAGATCACTCCACCCAATAATAGCAGCACACAATTTTTTTTCAGGTGTATTTGAAAATTGACCATGATAGGAAATATCCTGCCTCACAAAGTAAGTCTTTTAAGTTTAAGTAACTAACATTACAAGATGTATTTTCTCTGACTATACATTTCTTTTAAATTTGAAAATAATGGAATCTAACTGCAAGTCAGTACAAGAAAAACAACAGGGAAACCTCAGAACACTTGGATATTCAACAACACAATTGTGAATAGCTCATAGATCAATTAGAAAAATTTAGAAGACAAAACAATACACAAAACTATATGAAAATAAGAACACATTGAAGTTTGTGGAATGAAACCAAAGTAGTGTGAGGGAAATTAATAGTGACTCATGTTTGACAGAAAAATAAATCAAATCATAATCTAACTTTCTACCTCTAGAAATAAGAAAAGGTAATGGAGAATTAACATAAACCAAGCAAAATTAGGGAGTATTAAATAACAGACCTCAGTAAAATTGAAATCAGAGATACAATAGACAGATCAATGAAAACTGATTTTGAATTCATCTTCAGAAATGTCCAGAAAATTGATAAACTTCTTGGAAGTTTCATTAAGATGAAAGGGAATGGGCTGAGTTTATGTATCAGTGGTACAGTGAGACATTGGATTGAATCCTCAGCACCATATAAAAATAAACAAATAAAATAAAGGTTTTGTGTCCATCTACAACTAAAAGAAATATTTAAAAAAAAAGAGATTAAAGGGAAGGAGGTTGAAATCGACAATATCAGGATGGCAATGGGATACTGCCACAGATCCTGAAGACATTAAACAAAACACGAATCTAGGGTCTATGTCAATGTGTACAATTTTTTTTAAGTCATTGCTCTGTACTCTCAATGAGAAAAAAAAATAGGAAAGGAAAATAAGTCAACAACCTTTCTTGAAAGCAACAGAGACCCTAGGTTACATGACAAAATCATCTTCCAAATTGGAGAAGCAAGAGAATCCAGGTCACAGCTGAGATCCATTTACTTGGAGAAGCTGGAGAAACTATACATTGAAAGGAGCGTTACTTTAGTCTGTTTTCTGTTGCTATGAGAACATTTCAAAACCAGTTGTTATAAAGAATGGAGTTTTATTTAGCTCAGGTTTCAGGAGGCTGGTAGTTCCAAGGGAATGGCTCCCATATCTGGTGATGTCCTTCTGCTTGATGTATTATAACAGGACATCATATGGCAAGACAGAACATGTGTTCTAGATGAAGTCTCTCTTCCTCTTCTCATAAACACATTTTGCTAAAATGGGGGACCCATGTTTCTAATCTCATCTGGTCCTAAGGACCTCTTAATGCTGTACCTTCAAAAGCATATCAATTAACATATCAATTTGAAGTCAGTTCCCAACACCTGAACTTTTGGGAGACCATACAAATCATAGCAAGAAATATGCTAAAAATTTTGATGAATTGACCCTTTAAGATTCACATTTTGAAGAAGCCAGAAGAGACATTCATGGCCCATATTGACAAGCATATTGGAGGAGCAATCATTGTGTAATATACCCAGTACCTTCTTGATAATAGAACTTTACATTCCAGTGAGAAAGACTTTTCTAGAACTTCAACCCACCTGGAAAAAAAAGGGCATTTTTTTTCCATCTTAGTCATTCTGTCTTTTTTAAGGAAAAAAAAGTGTCTAATAAACAAACACTTGGAAATTCATGCTCCAGGGAAACATGCTCTCTAGAAGATCAAGATTTATCAACAAAAATATAGATGATTTCCTTTCTTAAAACTAAACAGCAGGGCTCTAATATAATGATGGTGGATTGCAGCTTCAAGATTTATAAGATGAAGATACTTTCTAGGGAGACTTTCATGTTATGAAAGTAGCAATGCATTGGATGATCACACCATGTGATCATACAGACATATTACATAAATTACATCAATATCACAAGTGATGGGAAGCATGAACTGAGAATTTTCTTGGTTCCTGTAATATCTGCAAAATAGAATAAAGTTATTTGAAGGTGCAGATAGACCAATTACAGGCATCCATTTTAAACTCTATGGTGACCATTATATTTAATGAATAACTGATCTATTGGGACTCAACAGGAGAAGCTGAATATGAGGGAGATATATACTAAGAGATTACTGGGATTTCATTTATTGATTTAGGGGTTAGTAAAGCAAACTCTATATCCACAAAGAAGGACATCTGAAAGCATGGTCAGAACTCCTCTTGCATAAACAGAATGTATGCAGAAACAATTGATTTATTTTCTGGGGAGTCACGTTTCTGCTTCTACAACTGATTGAATTAGGGTCACTCAAATTACCTAGAATAATCTCTACTTCTCAACTGATTATGGACTGTGCTCATATCTGCCGATAAAACAATTTCACAGCAAAACCTAGATCAATGTTTGATAGAGTAATTAAATAGCTAAAACAATTAAAAAACAAAAATAAAGAAAATCCTTTTGCCTAAGCACATAATTATAAAAATATGTGTACAAAATGAGGACCATGGGAAAATGATAATGAATGAACATAATAGAGTAGATGAAAATACAGAGACATAATATTCAAATAAAAACTTAGAAGGAATATTAGAAGAAAAAATGTCAAAACTTTAATATATTTTTTGTATGTTAGTATTAGGTATAAGTTTTTCTTTTACATAATTCCTATTTCCTGAATATTTAATGTTTACCTGTTAATTTTGTCATGTAAATATCATATACAAGTGTTAGTGTAAGTAAATAAAAACAATTTAAATGTTTTATATTTTGTTTTGATTTATAGATTCTCCATATTAAATTATTGCAGAAAAATAGAAAAAAGAACATAAACTAAAAAGTGCCATTATGCATTATAAAAACAAACAATCTATACTATATATAATTATGATATAGATATCATTCAGGCTAATAGAAAAATGTTGTTCCGTAATAGGAAATGCAAAATTCATATTTACAAAATAGCAATTTTAAATTCTTTTATTTTGGTATGATTATTTTCAGAAGATGCAAGTAACTGTTCCAACATTATGACATAAATCATACTGTTCTCTGTTGATTTTAGAAAGAGCTGTTTATTACACAAAAATCCTCAAATTTCCCAGGGGGGAGTCATGACTGACAATTTGTAATGACATAAACCCCATTTGACTTGACCTGAATCTTAAATTCAAGAAACAAAAAGAGCTAATCTAAGGTTTCAAGAAAAGGAAGTGTAATGAAAGTGGATTAACAGCTCTGACGATTGAAGTATTTTATTTATCAATTGACTGAGAGAATTGAACAGTCAATAGAAGCAGACAATTTAAAGCTCAGTCAACCCTAAACCTGAGGGACCAATTCTAGGAGTCAGTGTTATTCAGTTTTAATGCTCTTTCAGTCCCTGATAGCTCTGCAGAGGATGTGAAGTGGTCACCAAACCCTGAAGCTGGTGGTTTATTATTATGTTTAGAATTATGAAATGATGGGCTACAGAACTGGTTCCAGTGACTTCTTTCTTAGAGATTAATGACCAATAAAAAGTTGAATAAAGATTAGGCTTTTAATTATGAAACTGAAAGGCTTTTACATATTAACAACTATATGATTTGCATATGCTCTACTTCTGCATTATCTATTCTTAGCAATTAATTATGATACATTTTACCTCCTCTCGTATGATCTTTTGGTAGGCAACTTGTTTATTTATCTTTTACTCTACAAATCTGAAATGTTCCCATACTTCAATGGTCAACTTCAATGTTACCTTTGATGTCTAAACCAAATATATAAAATAAAATATCATCTTTCAATTTTTCCTGAAAAGTAAAATAAACTGAGGATGCTTCAGATTACCTCTCAATTTATACAATATATAAATAAAGATCTATGCACTCAGAGGTGTCATTTTTCAACAGAATGCAACATGCTTGAGTTATATCCAGATAAATCCATTATAAATTTAAAATATCCTAAGTTGCTACACCTTCTCCAGGGAACTTCAGCTTATCAACACAGAACACTGTTAAGTAGCAGCTGTCCACACTCATGACAGTGTGACTGGTGGGGAGGTATGGCTCACTGCCACTGTCCATCATCACAAGAGAGGATCTTATTGCATATTGCTAGACCAGGAAAAGGTCAAAAAATGTGCACTTAAGTTTCTATTAAATGTGATTGCTTCTGTGTTTCTTGTAAATTTGACCCATATCAAGTTGGGGCTTGACTGCACATCCCTTAATGAAATTCTAACACCAGTAAATGATCTCAAGTTCTATTTATTTAGAAAGGCTCATTATTAGTTCTGTGTCATCTGACTGTGTATTTTTTGTTCTAATTAGTTATAAATGACAGTAGAATGGGCTTTAACACATCATACATAAATGGAGTGAAACTTCTCATTCTTCTGGTTTTACGTGACATAGAATTACACCAGTTGTGTAATCATATATGTACATAGGATAATAATGTCCCATTCATTCTACTATCTTTCCTACCCCCAAACCCTCTCCCCTCCCTTCTCCCCTCTGCCTAATCCAAAGTACCTCTGTTTATCCCTAGCATGCACCCTTATTGTGAATTGGCATCCGCATATCAGAGAAAACATTTGGCTTTGGTTTCGAGACTTGGCTTATTTTGCTTAGCATGATATTCTCCAGCTCCATCAGTTTACTTATAAATGTCATAATTTCATTTTTCTTCAAGGCTGAGTAAAGTCACTTTAGGTTATGATTACTTTCAGATAAAATTAGTGCTACCTGTTCTAGAAAATATTGTAAAGCTGACCTTAATAAGACGTGGAATTTGGTTTAAAATAAAAATGTATCAAAAATTTAAAAGGGTAGGGGAGAACTTGAGAAGATATTATATTTTATTTTCCAGAGTCATGCTCAAAATATCGATAAAATGGAAACCTTTTTAAAACATAACATATCCATTATTCAGTGTTCTGTAGAAGAACAGAACAGAAAAGACATGTATATTTATAATTCTAAAAGTGAATTTATTAGAGTGACTTACAAAATCATCAGCATGATGGTCCTACAGTGGTCAACTGCTCACCAGAAAACCCAAAGTAGCCAATAACTGCTTAGTCAAAGAGGTTAGAGACTTCAAACAAGGGGGACAAATGTGTAGCTCTTTGCTGAGACTGAAAACCTGGGAACACTTGGAAAATTGTCTACCAGAGTTCACATTGCAAGAATGAAGAGCAGAGTTGGATGTCTTTGAGTGATGGACATATCTTCTCAAGAATTGAGCTTGCATCTGTCTATTCTTCCTTCTTCCGCCTTTTGTTTCATCTGGGTACCCAACTTCTAGGACTGCTACCTATATTCAAGGTGGGTCTCCCAAACTCAATTTGCTGTCCCATAGCCAGTTATCTCTGGAAAAGCCCTCATTGACACAACCAGAGATCTCTTAATCCTAAACATCTCTCAATCCAACCAAGTTAACAATCCAGATTAACCATCATATTGGTAAAAATATACAAAGAACATATGTAGCGATATTACAAAGAACATATGTAGCAACACAATATATATGAAAATATAGTCAACCTCTAAAAAACAGAAATAGAAAAAAATCACTTGATATTTTACAATATCACATTTATAATGTGAACAATTTTTAAATGTCTATCAATTATAAGTTTTATTGAAATCATGTACCAAATAATAATTTAAATTCATAAATGAGGTATACATTGATATATTCTTATTAAGAAAACTATTCAACTTGCTAAAAGATCGCATGAGTTAGCTTATAATTAGAATCTAGCCATTCTACTATAAATATGTATCCTAAACATGTTCCTCAAAAGACATGAACAAAAATGATCAAAATAAATCTGAGCACAGTGACACATGCCTATAATTCTAGCAGTTTAGGAGACTGAAGCAGGAGAATCAAGAATTCAAATTCACCCTCAGAAATTTAGAGAGACCATAAGTAATTTAATGAGACGCTGTCTTTAAATAAATTATTAAAGCAAAAGATGAGCTGGTGATGTGGTTCAGTGAATAAGCGCCTCTGGGTTTAATCCCAGGTTAAAAAAAATGATCAAAACAAACAATTTAGAAAAGTTGCAATACTAAAAAATCTAAAAGAAAACTAAATATAGTTGGACAAAATTTAGTTGCACACAATGGCATAAAACAGCATTGAGGTTAAGATCAATTTTCTGATGAATACATGTAGTGTTTTTTTTATTCTGTTTTTTTTAAAACATGGAATTTGATGAATTTTATTTTAAGGAATCATATGCATGTGATAAGCCTGTAAAATAAAGCAAAGATATGAAAAGTACAAATTCCAGGTGAGAGGGCACATCTAGGTGCTTGGTGGGACTGTAATTTGGGAGTTATATGGAGTATACTAAAGACAGATTTTTTTTTAAGGTAGTACAGTTGATTCATTTTGTACTTTTTAAAGATATGCTACATACACTGTAAGTTTTAAATATACTTAATATCAAAATGCTTGAAGTAATACATTTACCTTTTTCTTTGAAGAGCTCATTTAGTGAAATGAACGTTTACTCCAAATAGCATGGAGCATGCCACCTCAGAGAAGAAAACAGCTGTACATTTTCATTTTTCACTTAGTCCCAGAGTCATTCAGGTTATCACCCCAGGTGGTTAGTAGTCATCGTGTATCTTTTAAAAGACATATGAGGCAAGTATCAATACCTCCCAATGATAAAAATTTTCTTTCAGTTAAAATTCTACTCATATAATTTATGCACATGCCCACACACATAAATAAATTTCCAATGAGAACTAAAGCTTTGAATTTTGTTACTCTGTTACTACAATGTATAAATATAATTACTGATATTTCATGAATTTCTTCATCTATGTAATGTCTGTGCATTATTTTATTTTCCTATACATAATGTTTATTTTAATTTTTTTCCATTTGCCAGGCAGTAATCATTTGTCTACTCTTTGCTCCTAAAAAATTATTGGCATGATGATATCATCTATCTGTACATAAATTCATATACCTGTATACATATACATATAATTTAGCTTATGCATAAATACAAGATGAACTCTTGAATTTCTATAAATAGCAGAATGTGAGAATTGAATGTCAATAAGATCAATATTGCTTATCAAATCTTTCTTGAATTAAATTCCACATTCCTTTCTACACTGAAAATTATTAACTATTTGTTTTACTTTCTCCACTCTTGTGAGGCTGGTATTCTATCATAACTCTTTTAAAATATTTCTGATATAATTGCCTATTTCTTATATCATAGAACTTTAATGTCAAGTTACATGTGCCTTCAAAAATATCTTGCCAGCACTTTTAATTCAACAATGTTATATTTGTACATAGATAGAAAAATTCTTTCTCATTCATACAGGTCTTTAAACCAGAAAAATCTAATAAGAATGCAAAGAACTCTGAATTTCAAACCATGAAACAATAGTTAAAATTATCCAAATATTTTTGTATATTCCTTTAAAAAATATTTAGATATATTTCTTTTCCATTGATAGTCATTTTGGCTTTTTAAATCATAGCTCTCTATTCTGAACATACTACATATTTTTTATGATTTAATTTTCTTTTAGCGTCTATATCAAATGAACTGAGCTAAAGATGCAGTATGATATTAAAGCACATCTTTCATCAATATCAGTATAATGATGAAAATGAATGTTAGTTTTAAAAAAAGGTATTGTTATGTCAGTTTAACAGTAATATTATAAATATTTTATTCAAAGTTATTTGAATTAAAATACAATGATAATAATTGAATTTCAAATATAACGTTTCTTAAATTTTTTGAAATTATTCTGTTGATAACTTATCAAAAAGTAAAAAAAAAAAAAAAATACAGGTTTTCTCCTTCTCCAACTTACAATAATACCACTAATGTAGAAAGGACACTGATACATCTATGTTGAGTTGAATTACTTCAATTTGCTAAATACAGTGTTAAAAATAAATTCTCGGTTACATTTGCAATTTTACACATGCACATTTCAATTAAAAGCAATGTGACATAAAAATAAAACCAGGAGACTAGCCTAACTTTGTACTTGAAAGCACTTACCCATGAGAATCAATTATCATGCAAACTTAGATATGTATTAAATTCTATTTAAGTAGCAAATGCCATTGACTTAATAAATGCAAAGTCATAGAGAAGCAACTTTAAAAATGGCAATGCTCTATATAAATGACAGTCAAGATCATGGTGAATTCATTCCTAAAGATCTAGAAATATATTTTGACTACATCAAAATGGAGAAAAAAACAAAAATCAAAGGGAATAAACATAAAACAGTGAGAAAATCAGTGTTGAATAATGAAGTTGTCTTAAGAAAGAGAGAGAAGAAAGCATGCATTTGTGTATTTTCTTAAATAAACAGCCTAATAATCGGAAGAAATTTAAACAGGATGTAGCTTCAAAGTCAATTTGAGAAAGAAAAAAAAACTAAAAGCATAAAGTTGTTTGTTATTAGTACCTTATTTATTTCTTTATTTATTTTATAGTTACTCATTATTTGCAGTACCAGTGATTGAATTCAGGGATGCTTTAGCACTGAACTGCATGCCCCACCTTTTTATTTATTTTTTTTAATTTGGAGACAGAGTCTCATCAAGTTGCTGAGGCTGGCCTTCAAGTTGGCAGTCCTTTCACACCCAGCTGTTAGTAGGGCTTTAAAATTTCTGAAGCTACATTCATAAATATGTATTTTGTGTGCTATGAAAATTTTAAACAATGGAATAAATATTGAATATAGCAGAGTTCTGTAAATTTTTCAATAAATATATGAGTTATATACAAATATTTAGGAAGAATTAGTGACCACAATGTCCACATGCCCCAAACTGAGTTGGAACTAAAAATAGAACAGACACTGTGGGGTTTTGATAAAAGTAGCAATGTCATCCCCAAGTAGCAGTGAAATATATTCAAGAATTTGTAAAAGCTTTAGGATGCCTGATAGCTATAGTGAAATATCTTGTCATCAGCAGTGAACTAATGACCATTTTATTTTTGAACCTCACTTGCTCTAAGCAAAATACTTGCCAGCTTTGTCCTCTTTAATTTAAATTTAATGGTTACTTGTAGCTGGAAGCAAGCCACTACTAATTAGTGAAACTCAACAGAATTAACACCTGGCCTTTTAACTTGCATAATCTATTTACTTATTTATTTATTTTACTTCAAATCTAGCAGACTGCTTTGTAGCCACAATGAAATAAAATTATTTAGTATTTTAGAAATTAATTCTATTTAAGTAGCAAATTTCATTGGCTTTGTGAATCTTGAAGAAGCTACTTAGAGGTAACTTGCTGAAAACTGCAATGCATTATCTAAATTACTTTTAAGATTACAGTGTATTTATCCCTAAAGATCTAGAAATACATTGTGATTACATCAAGATGGAGCTGAAACAAACAAATGGGAATCTAGAGAAATAAACAAAGACAGAAAGAAACTCAGAGAAAACCGAATACTGAAATAGTTACACTAAGGAAAAAAGAGAGAGAGAAGGAACAACAAGAACATGAACATCCTTTTTGCATTAAAATATGATATTTGTTACTAGATGACCTACACTTAAAAATAAAATATTGTGCAGACAAAAAAAAAGACATAGAAAAAAATAAAGCTTTAGGATTTCAAGAAATAAGAAAGATAAATGAATAGGTTAAAAATAGGAATGAATGTAATAGACTATCCATTTCTTAAGTTACCTGAGCAATTTGACTTGGGAAAAAATATATACGTATATGTATATATTTTTTTCATGTAATTTGTCAACATAAACAAAGGAAATTTGTAAAACATTAGTTTTTTTTTTAAAAAATTAAAATTAATAAAAACTAGAAATATAAGTTCTCTACAATTCATTCAAAAGTTTTAAAATGCAATCAGGTGTGATGATGCACACCAGTAATCCCAGCAATTTAAAGAATTGGCATAGGCTGTGATCCCAGTGGCTTGAGAACTGAGATACAAAGATCACAGGTTCAAGGCCAGGTTCAGCATCTTAGACTAGCCACAGCAATTTAGTGAAATCCTATCTCTAACAACCAAAAAAGAAAAAAAAAAAAGAAAAAGAAGAAGGAGGAGGAAAAAATAAAGCAAAAGAAAAATAAAGGAGGGAGAACTGAAGCTGGCGATGTTACTCCGTGGTTAAGCACTTCTGGGTTCAATAATCCCCAGTATCAAAAGGGAAAAAAAGGTGCAAAATGCTGATATTAATAAACTGCCATAAACTATAAATAATAAATAAATAAAATAATTCAAAAGCCTCTACCAAATTTCAGCCATTAATGGATAATGCTTTGAAAAATTATAAACAAAATTAACAATTTATATAAAATAGTCCAATCACTCAAGGTACACAAGCATGAAAACATCTGATATAGTTGGGTATACTGTGTAGTCCTATAACTATTAAAGAAATTGCATCTGTACTTGTAAAAGCTTGTAAAAAAAATATCCCTGATCCAGACAGTTGTGAAGGAAAAATCACACCGAATATTTGAAGAATTAATACTAATTCTTCACAAAATAATACATTGTCTTAATATACAAGGACTTTTGGAGTCATGCTAATCTTGAAATTTATATTATTCATAAAACAACAAAATTAGCTAAAAATTGGATGAAGAAAAATGAAGTAGGAGAAATCATCCTATCAAAGCTACATAGCTTTGTGACTCTAGTGACACAGTATAACACCAGGAGAGGGAAAACACATGTACAAATGGAATGGAGAAATAGACCAACACAAATTTCCCAACTAAGTTTTGAATCATGGTCACAAACAATACAATGGAGGGATTATAGTCTTTTTAGCAAAGGATGCTAGAACAATTGAATATTCATACATAAAACATAAAAACCTTGTTCTAAACTGAACACTGCACAAATTTACATCAAAATGAATCATAGATTTAAATGTAAAACATAGAAAAATAAAACTTTTAGAAGACATGAGAGACTATCTCCAAGGTCTGTGGAAAGGCAAAGATGTCTTAACATGACTCCGTAAGTACAATCCATTAAAAAGTTATGACCTATGGACTTTTTTTAAAGAACAACACTGTGAATAGCCCATTGAGAGAATAAAATTACAAACTACTGAGTTGAAGAGAACATTTGCAAACCAAATATCTAGCTCTGATCAAGCTAAAACACAAGAAACTGTAAAAAACAAGCCATCCAAATAAAACACCTACGAAGAATCTGAAAAGAAATTTTGACACAACATACAGATCTGAAGTAAACATATGCAAATATTTTCAAAAGTGTTAGCCCTTAAGGAAATACATTTTAAAGATTACAGTTGATCTACTACTATTCACCCATTAGAATAGCTCAAAGAAAAAAAATTACAAGAGAATGATAGGTATGATAATGACTCTCAAAGATGCTTGTGACCTGATCTCCAGACTAGTTGCCACAATGGCAGATGCTGTGCTTCACATAGCATCATTGACTGAATTCCCGTCAAGATGGCACTGAGGGTGAAGGTAGTATACAATGAAAAGAAGAGTAAAAGAAGAGGGCTATAGTTCATGAATCTGATACCAACTGGGGGGGTCGGGGGATTAGTTCATACCATTGTTTCTTCTTACAAATTTGTCCTCATTAGGAGAACCACGTAGATGCTAGAGAAGTTGCTCCAAAGACATGTTTAGTAAAGCAGATCTTTATAATATAAGAGTTGGCAGCTAGTAACCATAAATTGGGGTTTGCAAACCTCCAACTCCAGAACTGTTACTGATCACTGTTATTTGAAGGACATGCACATTCTTATAATAATTGTATCTAATAGCATCAGGGAAATGAGAGCATAACTACTATTATCTAGTAGCAAAAAGAAAACAGAATATAGCTAAAATTTAAACATTTATTGAAATCCTAATGTGCATTAAATGATATCCTACTATACTACACAAATTTTTTAGAATGTTTTTAAAGAAAGAGAGAGAGAGAATAAAAGGAGGAGGGGGTGGGCATGGGGAGAGGGAGGTTATTATAATAGATATTACACAATGGCAAATATTCAGCATTTGTCAAACTTATTTTTAGAGTTGATATAAATATATTGTGTTTTAATTCAGACATAATTTTTTTACCACAATGTAATTAAAATTGTTGGTAGTTACATTTCCCCATACTGAGAAACATCTTAAATTTTTATGCATACAACTCAATTTTATTCACAAATTAAATCCCCCCGTTTAAAATATATTAACCTTAAACTAGCACAATATCCCCATAGTAAAGCCATAGCATTGAACCCCAAACATATATATTCTCCTTTCCACAGGCTTTTTTTTTTTTTTTTACAACTTCTAGTAATCACCTGAAAAGTGTAACAAGCCTGAAGAAGAAAAGATCAATGATGAAAATTCTAAAATGTGTAGAAGAAAAATATACTAGCATTCTTCAAACTTTCCTTATAGTTAAAATCCATTTAATAAACAGTTATGCTTTCAAGATAATAATATTTAAGATACTCTCATTGTCTGTAATAGAACTCATTGTTTTCTCACTACCCTACATTTGTATTTATCTACATTAAAACTTCTAAACTAATTTAACACATTTAAATGTTATCTTAAGTATTTGATAAGTTCAAATTGTGCCAGCAATTTTATTCAATCTCTTTCTTGTTTTCCTAAAGTCTTGGACACATAGCTGTCTTTTCACTAGGATTCAGCAGTGATAACTTCCATGTCAACCTAGAAACTGAATGGAGTTGGCTGTAACTATATTTTATGTTAAGGACACATCTGTCTTCTCTCACTCTGCTTGGTATCTTCCATTCTCAGTGAGTCCCAATCAAGATATAACTATGTATTCCTTTCTTCTGTCTCTTCAAAGTTGATTTTCAGCTTACAATTTACCCTTCAGCAGTCAACTTGCAGTTATAATTTATCATCACAAGAAAGCAAAAAAAAGAAAAGAAATCATATAAGCAGCAGGACATATAAATAGAAGAACAAAGACTAATTTTTTTGTTTTAGTTATAGTATATTTTAGAAACCATTCATTTTTATTCTCATGTATTTAATGGGCATATAACCTCTGCCAGACATCGCATAGAGTGTTTTGGTTAAAAGAAGAGACTTAGTATTTGCCTTCCCTTGGAGTTTATTGTATGATAATGATAAAACAACATTTGCAAAAGACAAGAGAAAAAATGATCTTGCCCCTTAATTGTAGATCATTAGAGATGCCTGAAGGGCTGAGATGAGAAAACTACTGCAAGAAATTCAAAAGTTTACTAAAGTTATTTAATGCTTTGTTTTGTTTTATTTTAACTCATTCACAGGACTGATACCTCAGATTGCCCCTATTTTCATTTTCCACAGTAATTTAGGGCACAGTGCCCTGGAAAGTTGCGATGGCTAGGTTACCTAGCTCATAAAAGGTACTTCAGAACTTCCTTTATTGCTCCCCATTAGCATCTTGGTGTTCCTGGAAATGTTTTTTTCGTGTAACTAACTTCTCTCTTTCATTAAAGACATTTTCTTTGACAATAAAATTGGATTGTCCTTTTCCAATTCCTGTTTATTTTCAGGATGTTTCTCTCTCCAACCTTTCATATCAACTGCCCTCACATTTAATCTGGCTTTAGCATCAGGCTCGAGCTGTTTTCAGTTCTCATCTAAGCACAGGCCTAGAATTTCCACTATTGTCTTGTTGTGAGAAGGGAATAAACATTTTCTAAGTGCTCTCTGTTGTAGGTTAAGCTCCTGGACTTTAGAATCACCTTGATTATACAATCTATCACTTCATGGAAAATAGTGCCAAACTCAAAATGCAAAAACAAACAAACAAACAAACAAAACCAAAAACATTTTCAAATAATTTTGCAATTCAGAATGTGAAAAAAAGAACCTCTAAAAATTTTGAAAAGATATGATAGTGAATATATACTGCATGCTGCCAGCTTTCTCATATTTACTTTTATTGTTTAAAAATATACTAGCATTTATTAAGCACTTATTTTATATATTCAATGAATATTTTTTCTTTACATCTTGCAAATACATTTGAAGCAAAAACATTATTATATCCAATTACTTTTAGGAATACTTAAACTTAAATGGGAAAATCAAAATTCACATAACACAAATGTGTAGGATATATATATAGGCACTATAATTCTACAGCTGATATTATTTTTCCAAATGATCATTATGCTTTATTGTTAGATCACATACATTTTAAAAATTGTCACACTTAATACAATTTAAAATTTTAACTGATATAAAAGGGAAATGTATTCCTGTAGCATGAAAAAAATGAAAATCATAATTTTAATTTTGATTCTTTTCCTAACATTAATTAACATTTCACCCTAAAGAATCTAAATGTCTAGACCCATAAAATAAAGGTTTGAGTCCTAACACCATGCAACATGCTCTTCAATTTAATGGTGTGAAGGTCATACAATTTTAAATTTCTTTGCAAAAATGTGAGTGGCAAAATAAATTAATTCTAAAAAAGTTATCTGTTATAAATTGGTTTTAATGTTATAAACAGGTGAATTGAAAAAGATACTAACATCTTTAGACATGTGACCATCATTGCAAAATATGGTTTTATTTCCTTCAGTTTTTAGTAAGTGAATATTTTATATTAAAAATAGTCATTGAAAATAGCCTACATCAAAATATTGTCTTCAGGTAGCAGAAATGTCTGTTCTAAATTGAAACATTTTTTGAATATCTATTGAAATATAAGTATGACAATTATTAAATTTTAATATCCCTTTTTAACATTCTTGGACATTTTTAGACTGCATTATGAAGGACATAGTCCAGGTTTCTGTGATTTTGCAATTTTAATAATGTGCAATCTGATGATAAAAGGCCCACTATGGACTCTCTGATAATAATCAAACATGTATAAATGAGAGTCTGTTATTCTGTTATGTCAGATAAGATGATGTTAGAAAGTAAATTTTACATTTTTACATTTGGAATGATAAAGCGTTAGAGCATTATATTAACACTTCATATACTTACGAGTAAGTTGAATCTCAAAAAACTATACGTCCCTGGTTTTAGCATAAAAGAGATCCCGTGATTCAAAATTAGAAGTCTATTCAATTATATGTACAAATCTGAAGGCCCTTGGAGACCTACTGATTCCTTTTTAAAGTCTTAAACTTACCCTAAAAATGTAACAAATCCCAAAGGATTTCAATAAACAAATGATTAATGACAGACATCTGTTGAAACCTTAAATAGAAAGATGGAGGTTCTATGACTCAGTCAACATAGAATAATGTCCTGTTATCATATTGCATGGAATACACTTTCTTCCCAGAGGAAAATATTACAAGAGAGAAATACTTTGAAATGGTTTAAAAAGTGAAGTAGAAAGCTCAGGAGTGGCTCAGAAAGTGTTGTTTCTGGAGAAATTTATAGTCATATAATAATCATTTAAAAATCTGAGTTTGAGGATTAAAAGTAACTAATGTTGAGTGAAGCAAGTCATGATACAAAACTATGTGAGAAGACTTGAGTGCTGAATCTATTCATATTTTTAATAATAAACAAAAGGCTTTATCCCTACTCCATTGGAGACAGGTTTTCTCACATGTGATTGCTATAAAGAGGCATAAACTGTTGGATCTTCCAGAGTCCTCTCTGAGCATACTCTCCAAGAGATACATGCCTCAGACATCTCATTGTGCAGAGCACTTTGCAAGTCCTTCTTTATAGCAGTAATATTTTATTCAATTTAGCCAGATGTCACTGTGTTTTAAGGAAAGATGATCCACTCAAACTAGCCCAAACAGAAAGGGAAGGGTTTTGCAAAGACAAATAGCACAAAGTTAAGTACTCAATTGGCTATACACAGTGTTGGGACAAATGTCTAAAAACAGTGCAGATTTAAAGTACACATTTTGTCCAGTTAGGTATAACCAGAACTGGGATCACCTACCTATGATATACCGAGTTTGTGAAAAGGGATCTATGTATCAGAAAGGAAGACACAGAACTGTGCATTATGCTAATGAATTTTGTTCATATCTTCCATTCACTGATATCATGTGTCTTAGAGCAGAGGTCACAACTCATATTTCCATATTCAAAATACATAGGATATGACAATCTCACAATAAAAAAAATTGAGAATTTATGTTTAGCAAGTGTGTGACTGCTCCCAAAGAAAAGGGAGATAGGCTTTGTGGGTATGTTATGTGCATACACATGAATGTGTTTGTATGTGAACCCTTGAAACAATATAATAAAAAACAAATCTTCCAATCCAGGGAAACTCTCCACTAAAGCAAAAGAAAGATAACAAGTTTGTTTTCAAATAATAATTAAACCAGAATGTGATGTACATAATAACAATTGCTAAGATATTGCAAAATCAAAACGAAATCTCAAACTTTTACATAAGCAAATAGAATACAACTACATACATGTTCTCTAGATAAACAGAAATAGTCTTCAAGTAAGAGGACTTTATAGTGTTTTGTCACACATATTTAGTCTTCAATTCACTTTGTATTTGGGGTGACCAAAGAGGACTTTATAGTGTTTTGTCACACATATTTAGTCTTCAATTCACTTTGTATTTGGGGTGACCATCTGTGCTAGCTAATTGGCTCTGCCACTCGACCAGCACTGGCTTCATGAAAGAAGATTCGATTCATGAGTAAATGCTAGTGAGTTTAAATTAAAGGGACAAGACTCTTATTACCTTTAATACCAGCTCCCAGACGGCTTCTCCTGGCTCCTGCCTCCAGCCACCTACTGCTGTAGTGAGGTTTACAGAAGAGACCAGTGAGAGAGAGAGAGAGAGAGAGAGAGAGAGAGAGACAGACAGACAGAGAGAGAACATGCCAGGGAGTGGGCTTTTATTGGGGAACAAAAAATTCCAGGGAAAATCCCATCCAATGAAAGTTAAGGGGTGGCAGCATCCCAAGATCAGGGCCGATGATTGGGACTTTGGGGCAGTGGCCAGACATGCCTCTGCACTGACAAGCCCTTGGACCTGGGAAAGGGTGGGGAAAGCTCTGACACAGCTGTGTCTAAGCGCCTCCACCCAGCCAGGGAGGTAACTCAAATCATGTGCGAGGATGGCCTCCCACAATTGGCTTTATCCAAAGTGAAAATAAACTTTTCATACCTTTATGACAGATTATAATTTTAAAGTGAAATGAAGTTAGGCTTTTAAACCTTTCCAGAAACAGCAGGTAGGGAGCTAGCTTCCTGGATGATAAAATTTCAAGGAGAAGGTTCCAGGGTCCTTAAGAATGACATTCCTTGGGCTTTAAATAGACATTAGTCATATTTGCCTGTCAAAGGGATTTATACACATTTCAAAGTAACTGAGAAATAATTTACAACTTAAAAACTTTCTAAAATATTTGCTTTAAGAAAAAGGAGAGGAGAAAGTCAGAATTAAGCTGCTTATTTTTAATTTTCATTCACCCTTATTGTTTGTGTATGTTTTGTATGTGTATATGTGTGTGTTCTGGAAGAGAAGAAGGAATGTCATGTCTGACTTGTTTTGGATGACTGAGAAAGCACTATAGAAAAGGAGATACCATATTTTCTGACACCTACAGTGATTAGAATTTCCCGACAGAAAGGTTATTTTCACTGTTAGGTGAGTTTTAATTTTTAAAGCTATTACAAAATGATTTCTATATTTATTGTGCTTCTGCTTAAAATTGATGAGCTCTCTTCTTTTTCTTAGCTATGTGTTATAAAACTCTCTAATGTCAAAAATAAAAAGAACTGTTTCACAAAAGAAGATGGTTGCCATAAATCACCTGTTGAAGATATTTAAATGAATTAAATATCTACATTTTGTGAGAAAATTGAAGACTGTAGACCAGCAAGGATCTTTTTGACTTCTAAACTTCAATAAAATATTATGGAATAATTGAAATAAATTTTTTTGTGTGTCCCAATTACTTGATATGATCAAAGTAAAAGAGAAAATGCCAGTTTTCTAAACATTAAAATTTTCAGAAATGAATCACCCACATACATTCAAATAATGGCAATATGTTTCCTAATAAATCCAACAACAGCAAGTCACCAATTATAGCTCTGTAAGCTAATGCAATGGGAAAAAAGAAATAAAAGGAAGAGTATCCCAAAAATATCAAGTTGCTTTGCATTTGCAATATCAACAAAACATTTCTCACCCAATTTAAGATATGTGAGTGAAATCAACTCATTCACAGGTAGCTTTATTGTTGCATTAGCATGCTCACAAGATCTTTTGAGAATTCTTTTGTTCTTGAGCATATATTGGTCTAATTCAATTTATGGCATTTCTGAATATATATCTGTCTATGCCTCAAGTCTTGGGAACAGTGTTAGTTATTATTGTAATAAAAGCAATATTTCTGTTGAGATAAAATTTCTGAGATTTATCCTTTGACACAGATGGGGATTTTTTGGAACAGAATTTTTATTTTACATCTCATAAAATTGCATATATCAAGTAGAGTAAGGGAATCTGATGTTAAAATATTGGAAAATTGTTCAGCTTCAAATATCTTGCTGTATAGGTTCAGCATTCCTTTTACAAGGGAAAGTAGCTTAATAAGACACTTTTAAAATCAAAGAATTTGTCTTCATCTTCCTAGGCATTTTATCTTCATATTTGTTATTTAGAGAAACTTTGACCATACATAGTTGAAAGGCTCATAACTCATTCAATTAATTGAAAGATGAAAATTTTTTTTTGGAATCCTGTGATTGACACAAGATTATTTTTATGCTTTGATAGTTCTTTTATATTTTGTATAAATTTCTCAGAAAAGGGAGTTTATTATCTTTTCTCAATATTTAAATAGAATACTGTATCCCCTGTGTGTTTATTCTTATTTTATCTACTCCCTATAGCTAAATTTTCAAAATAGTTATCAATTTTGATAAGAAAATGTCAGACCAAAGTTTTTAAGGTTTTTAAACCAACAGATTTGTGGATCTCATATAATTATAATTGGAGGGAAATAATACCATGAGGAAAAAGAACAAAAATATTTATTTGTCTTTATCTTCTGACTTATAAAGTTTATCTTATATAAAATTAATTTATGTTGTTGAATTTTGGATTTAAACATTTGTGAAATTTCATTTTGAAATACATTCTATATGTTAGTGAGATTAAAGATGCACTAGGATTATTTATTGTGGGCATTTTTTGTTTGTTTGTTTTTTTGATAGCAGGGATTGAACTCCATGCAGTTGGCCACTTTACCATATCCCAGCCCTATTATTTATTTTATTTAGAAACAGGATATCACCGAGTTGCTTCACTTTTCTGAGGCAGGCGTTGAACTCGTGATCCTTGTGCATCAACCTCCAAAGCTGTATGGTTTACAGGTGTGCGCCACTGAACCAGGCCATCATGGGCATTTTACATTAACACAGGCTCTGGCTCTTATTAACTGTACCATTATTAGACTAATTCATATATTAATTACTTATAAATAGAAATTAAACAATGTATTTTGTAACCTGGAAGCCATTAAAAATAACATTTAAACAATGTTAAATACATCCTCTTTTAAAATATCCGAGTACAATAAAGTTCATGCCATATAAAGGAGAAAAATCTCACAGGAATCTCAAAATCATTATTGTAACAAATTCAAATGACTTTATTCTTCATCTAGCATCATTGTAAAAGAAAGGACGCCTATTAGTGTATTAGCCAACTCTATTAAATTGATGATTTAAAGAAAACACCAACATGTAAAATAAAAATTGTAAATATACCTTATATTATTCACACATTTAAAATATACATTTTGATATTGTACTATTTATTTGAGGAAAATTTCTAGAATTAGATTTGTCATACCAAAAATTAAATCCAACAAAAACATATGAAAATTGCTGAAATGACGTCACATACTTTCCATCATACAGTGGTTTTATCTTCTACTTTCTCATTTTTAGGTAACTTTAAATGAGAAGTTCAGAGTTAATGCTTTAAACTCAAATAAAAAGTGCTATAGTTTCAATGAAAAACATAAATTGGAGAACATGTTTATAAGCAGCAACGTATAGAAGAATTTTAAAATCATTAATTTTATGGTGCTTAATTACAAATGAGTCACAATAGAAATTATAGAGAAACAGGCTAATATATTTACTGAGTAATCAGCTTTCATGATGATTCAAACTGCTGTTTCTCATTTTCTGAAAGTGTTTCTGCTATGTACTGTATTTGAAAGAAATTTAGTTTTGTAGAACTAAAACAAACCAACAAAAATTAAATTAAAAGTAATAGAAGTTTTTTAAAAATATCTAAATTTATCTTACTTATATCCTACAATTAGCTGTTTTAGCATGGAAGCCTTGCAGGATTTCTTCTATTTGGCGATGAGCAAAACTCACATCCAGTTATTGGAAAATGCCTCTACATAAGAACTCTAAAAGGAACAATTTCCTGCCATATAGTTTTGGCTTTTTGCTTGTTTTGATGGTTTTATTACATCCTAATGATTGTTGTCCTTTTAACAAGTGAAAGATTCACAAAATCTGGGGATGGGGTTATGGCTCAGCGGTAGAGTGCTCGTCTCGCATGTGCAAGACAGTGGGTTTGATCCTCAGCACCACATAAAAACAAATAAATAAAATAAAGTTATTAATAAACAAATAAAATGGATCTGATAACACGAAACAGCTTAAAAAAAGATTCACAAAATCTAAATATCTTAAACCCATTTTTTATTACCTTCTTCAATATTTTTTGTAATTAAAAACTATAAAAACTGAAAACAGAAAAATATGTATAATTTCCCTAATCTTTAGAAATATAAAAGTTTATGAAAAATATAATAATGTAGGGAAGCTTTATTTAACCTCATGAAGTAAATATGATTTTGCAGTTAGGTTTATTGAAATATTTGTAATATAATTATTCCAAATGTGATGAAATTTAATTATTGTAAAATCACA
The DNA here is from genome assembly GCF_048772815.1 of Callospermophilus lateralis. Classification (NCBI taxonomy): domain Eukaryota; kingdom Metazoa; phylum Chordata; class Mammalia; order Rodentia; family Sciuridae; genus Callospermophilus; species Callospermophilus lateralis. The sequence continues at coordinate 91,760,812 of NC_135316.1, read as the reverse complement.
AATACTAATTTTTAGGTTCATATATTTCATTAATGTCTCTTGCTTAGCTGTCAATAGTGGAATAAAAATGTTAACTATAGGTTATTTTGTAGCTAGATTAAATATATTATTTTTTAATTTGGACATATATATTGAAATATATAACTTGTAGCTAGGAAAGAAAAACTTAGCAAAGAGGAGATATTTATTACCTGTTAAATTAATAGCAATTTCATGTAGATTACTACATATAATTTATGTACTGTTTTGTAGAACTAAAACAAGCCAGCAAAAGTTGAATTAAAAGTAATGTAAGGTTTTTAAATTTTTTAAAGTAATCTTACTTATGTCGTACAATTACATGACTTTGCACAATATAATGAAATTATTTATTAATAAATATGATTACTAAATGAAAAATAATAATATCTCTAAAGAAATCAATTTGGTGTAAACACAGACCCTCTTTAAAATGAAGCAGATCGAGGGGCCAGCAAAGCTTAGTTTTCCTTTAAATAGCTTTAGTTACTTTAGCAATTTTTAAAGAAATTCTGTATCATAGCAGAATGGGGAAAGTATCAAATTCTGATAAAAGTTTTATAAAGGTGTTTTTTTGACAACATGGATCTTGGAGAGTGCAGTGCAATGCTAAGTGAAATATCAGTAACAGAAGGAAAATAACTGCATGATTCTACTTATATGAGATACCAGATGAGATACCAGTTAATATTAATAGTTAAACTCATAGAAATAGAAAACACAATAATAATTTTGTAGGGCAGGGTGAGGTGAAGAAATAGGGATTTGTTTGGCAAGTATAGTATTTCAGCTATGCTACATTAACAGAGACCCACTGTAAAAAAAACATTGGGCCTATAATTAATTAAGACTATGCTCTTATGAACTTCTTATTTTGTTAACAGGATAGATCCGATGGGTGCTCTTACAACAAACACAAGAGAAAACAAAAAACAAAAAACCCACAGGGATACAAGGAAATGGGGAACCATTTGATGTATCCCTTACTTTGCAGCAAGGGCATCTTTCTTGGATGTTAGCACATTTCCAAACTCATCTAATATTACACATTAAAACTGTGAGTTTCTTCGTGTATCAATTATAACTCAATAAGATGTGTTTTTAAAAGCATGGGAGTGTCATCTTTGGAAATTTGAAAATCATCTATAAATTGAAATAAAATTGCTAGAGAAAATATTTGGCTAAGCCAAGCAACACAGTCCAGATTTGTACTTTCAGGAATGTATAAAAGTAGTATATGAACCTGTTTAATTTTGAGTTCTTCATTTTAGAGACCTCCTGAAACAAATCAAAATCCAAATGATTTCTGAAAGAATGAATTTGTTCTTTTGGATCCAAAGTAAATGCATCCACACTTGAATTATCATTTTAGTATCACACATATACAGAGACATTCAATCAATTTATTCTTTAGGTCAGAATAGGGCAGGTATAAAATTACAAAACAATGTGAATATAAAAACATGAGCCAATATCTCCAATGCAAATGGATTCTAAAGTTTTATCCAAATATTAGCAAGCAAAACTCATTAATATATATGTCAAGAATTATATACCATGACCAAGTGATATTCATACCAGGGATAAAGGGCAGGTTTAATATTTAGAATTTATCAATGTAATCCATCATATAAACACACTAAATAAGAAAATTCACATGTTCATATCAATGTAGGTCAAAATAAAAATTTCAACATAAATTCATGATTAAGAAAAATTACCTTTAGGGGAATATCAAGGGAAGTATCTTCAGCCTGGATTTTTTAAAAAAATGTGAACAAAAAGCCTACAGATTACGTAATATTTAATGGTAGAAGACAATGGATTCCTGTTAAGTGCTGAAACTAGAGCGTGTAATCATTACATTCTCGTGCAACATATTGCTGGAAGCTCTTGCCGGTGGAACAAGTCAAGAGAGAATAAAACTTATAGGTAGAACACAAGGAGAAAATGAGTTTTTGTTTTTTCCCTAGGAAAAAGAAAAGAATAATTATATTAAAGACATATATGCCTGATAAGTGAGTTCAGTAAGGTAGGAGGTTTTACAATAATACATAAAAATAGTTCTATTTCTGTACCACAGCAATAAATATTTTATGGAAATGTTCTATATTTTGAGTGCAACAATGTCTACAAATACATGATAGTAGTACATTTCGTAAGAACCTACCATTTGAGATAACTGAGAGAAAAGTACATAGATCTCTGTTATTTCTTACAACTAATTGCATATTTACAATTATCTTCGATTAAAACTAATTATCATGTAACAAAATGAAATTAAATCCTTATTTCTCACCCTGCAAAATATTCAAAGTTGATCCAAAATTTAAGCACTAGAATAGAGACCCTGCACTTAATAGAAGAAAAAATAGGCCCAAATTTTCACTATATTGCCATAACAAGACTCCTAAAGCTCAAGAAGTAAAAATCAAGAATCAATAAATGGGATGCCATCAAACTAAAAAGCTGCTTCTCAGCAAAGGAAACAATAATGTGAAGAGAGAGCATACAGAATGAGAGAAAATCTTTATTACCTGGGCCTCATTAATCTCTAGGATATATAAAGAACTCAAAAAACTCAACACCAAAAAACAAAAAAACCCAATCAATAAATTGGTTGCGGAACTTAACAGATACTTCACAGAAAAAATACAATCAATCAACAAATATAAGAAATATTTAGCATCTCTACAATTCGAGAAATGCAAATCAAAACTACTCTAAGATTTCTTCTCACCCCAGTTAGAAGAGCAATTATCAAGAATACAAGTAAAAATAAATGTTGGAGGGGATGTCGGGAAAAATGTACACTCATACATTGCTGGTGGGTTTGAAAATTGGTGTCACCACTCTGGAAAGCGGTATGGCGATTCCTTAGAAAGCTTGGAATGAAACTCATTTGACTCAGCTATCCCACTCCTTGGTTTGTACCCAAGGGACTTAAAATCAGGATATTAAGTTGATGCGGCCACATGAATGTTTATAACAGCTCAATTCACAATAGGCAAACTATGGAACCAAATTATGTGCCCTTCAACTAATGAATGCATAAAGAAAATGTGGTACATATACACAATAGAATATTACTCAACCTTAAAGAAGAATAAAATTATGGCATTCACCAGCAGTGGATGGAGATAGAGAACATCATGATAAGTGAAATAAGCCAATCCCCCAAAATCCAAAGGTCAATGCTTTCTCTAATATGCAGATGATAATTTATAATAAGGGATAAGGGAGCCTAGGGAAGAAGAGTGGTACTTTGGATTAGGCAGAGGGGAATGAAGGGAGGGCAAGAGGTATGGTGGTAGGAAGAATAGTAGAATGAGTTGGTATTATCCTATGTACATATATGATTACAACCACAAAAATGAGAAGTTAGACTCTATTTGTGTATGATGTATCAAAATGCATTCTACTGTCATGTATAACTAATTAGAACAAATTTTTTAAAAAGAAAGAAAAAACAGTTTTTCATCATTTACTCATATACTTGTTACCTGAATTGAATAACATCTGATAATAAACAAAAAACCAAGTGACCAAGATTCATGCTCCAAACTATAAGCCCCTAGGTATTTTCTATGAGAGAATTTAAATGATGTTAGATTAGCTTTATTAATATGATCTTGGTCATTAATCATATTACATGTTAACTCTTCATGGGTGCCTAATACAAGGACATCTGTGTTGTTTAGTAAGTCTATTCTTTCCTTTCTGGTATGAATGTGTCTAAGAAGTTACTATGAAAAAAGTAATTATCAAAGAAGGGAATGAGTGTGCTTTTTGGTTTGGATATGAAAGTGTCCCACAAAAACTCACATGTGAGACAATGCAAGATGGTTTGGGAAGAGAAATGATTGGGTTATAACCTTAACCTAATCAGTGAATTAATTTCTGGTGGGATTAATTGAATGGTAACTGGGAACAGATGGGGCGTGGCTGGGGGAGATGGGGCATTGGGGGCATGTCTATAGGATATATATTTTGTACCTGGAGAGTGGAATCTCTCTCTGCTTTCTGATCATCCTATGAGCTGCTTCCCTCTGCCACATTCTTTTACTATGATGTTCTGCCTCACCTGAAACCCTGAGGAATGGAGCTGATTTTCTGAAGACGAAGACCTCTTAAGTCATGGACTCTCAAATAAACTTTTCCTCCTCTACAATTTTTATGGTCAGATATTTTAGACACATGGACCAAAAACTGACTAAAACAGTATGATAACTTCTTAAGATTTGACTAAAGCTTTATTTCTTTTATATTTCCCTCACCTGCAAAAGCAGTTGACATGTATGAACGTATAATGTTCTCTCTCTGATCTCATCCTGTGTTGGCACACACAAATAAGCATATACACACGATACATGGAATGAGCATAGAAAATATTATTCATAAGCCCTTGATCAGTGGAACATTGTATTTGGAAACTTTAACTGGCATATAAATGTGACTACTGCCTGAAGCCACATGTGGCGATGAAACCTAAACTACCTCATTTAGAAAGGACACATGGAAATGCTCACGGCAACATGAATAGACAAATATATGGGCCAGTCCTGTGTGGTTTCAGCTATAACCACAATCTGCAATCCTGCAAGAAATTATGAGCCCCACTAGGCCCTTCTCTCTTGGATTTGTGACTCAGAAAATTCAGTAAAAATGAAGCACGAATTTAAGCTTAGAATATATTATTTTAATTATAGGGTATTGTTTATTATGTTTCTGAATATATTCCTATGGATTTGCATGTACATATCTTAGTTTTTAGGTATAAATGACAGTAAGGTATATTTTGACATTTTATACATACATAGGGTGCAACCTATTATTATTTTGACCTCATTCTTGTGGTGAAACATGATGCGGAGTTATACTTGTTGTGTATTCATATGTAAGCATAGAAAAGTTATTTCTGATTCATTCTACTGTCTTTTCTATTCCCATCCCCCCTTTACTTCACTCCCTTTTTCTAATCCAATGAACTTTACATTCTCCTTCCTACCCTCCCTTGATATGAGCTAGCATCTACATAACATAGAGAACATTCAACCTTTGTTTTTTGAGGACTGGTTTATTTCACTTAGCATGATAGTCTCTGGTTCCATACATTTCTGGCACATGCCATGATTTCATCCTTCTTTATGGTTGGATAATATTTAATTAATTATGTACACATACCACATTTTCTTTATTCATTCATCTGTTGGAAGGCACCTAGATTAGTTCCATAATTTGACTATTGTGAATTGAGCTGCTATAAATATTGATGTGGCTGCATCACTGTAATATGTGATTTTAAGTCTTTTGGGTAGAAGCCTAGTAGTAGAATATCTCGGTCAATCGTGGTTCCATTCCATGTTTTCTAAGGAAACTTCATACTGCTGTCTGGAGTGGTTACACCAATCTGCAGTCCCACCAGCAATGTATGAATGAACCTTTTCTTCCACATCCTCTCCAATTTTTATTTTTACTTATATTCTTGATAATTGCCATTCTGACTGGATGAAATGAACTCTCAGTGTAGTTTTAAATGCATTTCTCTAATTGCTAGAGATGTTCAACATTCTTTCATATATTATTTGATCATTTACATTTTAAGATCAAGGACCTAGGCTTTAGACTAGAGACTCTGCAACTACCAGAAGGAAAAATAGGCCCAACTCTCCATCATATTGTCTCAGGAAAAGACTTCCTTGGTAAGACTCCTAAAGCACAGAAGTAAAATCAAGGCTTAATAAATGTGATGCCATCAAACTAAAAAGCTTCTTCACAGCAAAGAGAACAATCAAGAACATAAACAGAGAACCTACATAATGGGAGAAAATCTTTACCACCTGCACCTCAGATAGAACGTTAATCTCCAGGATATATAAACATCTCAAAAAATTTAATGCCAAATAAACAAATAAATAACCCAAACAATATGTGGGCAAAGGAACTGAACAGGCACTTCACATAAGAAGAAATACAAATGGTCAAAAATATATGAAAAAATATTTAGCCAACTTTTTATCATAGACTTGATAAGCCATCATACGTGATGAACACATTCACAAATAGTGTTAACTTTAAAATATAATTGTGTTTTCACTACACTTTAAAATATTTTAAAATATTGTCAATTGGTCAAATAGAAGGGTTCCAGTGTATGAAAAGTTTTAAAGAGAGTATAAGAAGAGTTACAATATGAAACTTGCAATATTCCCACTTAATTAGAAATTAAGAAGGTTGGAACTCTAAGTATATTTTTGATCCTTTAATAAATATTTTCAAATGTGCATGCAGAGTTTAAAAAATCAGTATTTATGGATCAGAAACAAATTAGTTCTACAGATGCATATAGCAGGATTCCATCTTTTTATATGTCAAATTCTTTTTCCATATATTTCTGAATGATTAATTGATTCTTTTATCAGATAAAAACAGAGTAGTTTCTTTTTTCTTAAGAAAATTTCATTATTTGACAACATCTTAAAATTTTTTCTCTGAAAAAAATGAAATATTTCTTTGTCAAATATTAAATGGATTAAAAATTTACCATGGTAGAAGTGAAAAGATATGACAATGTCAAAATTAACAAGTATATAGACTTCTTTTTTAATAGTCATTTGAGATGGACCTCAGCTGATAAATAGAAACTGCCTTCATGATTTTCCTTGAATGGATATAAACAATAGATTTATAAAATCTGTCAACCTCTTTTCCAATATCACTCAGATGTAGAGACTAACATTGAGGCTCTGGAGGATATGTGGGGGGAGAAAGATATAATCTATTAAGAATGACATATACAAAATATTTTAAGTGGGAAAAACTGACTCTTTTTTTGAATGTTCCTTGGATCTTTTTGTCAGAAAAATAACAAAAATGATTTAAAAGGAAATAATGAATTGAAAGCCCTTGAATGCCTAGCGCAAGAATACCCTGAATTTTTTAATATATCAGAATAGTGATAAATGAAAAGAATACTTAATAGTGTATTTGATTTCAGTTTGATCACGAAATCGTACTTAGCCAATTAATGTGTTCTTAGAAAACAAAGACAAAGGCTGGATATCCCTCATTAGAACACACTATTCCATTGGATGACAGCTAAATATCTTGGCTATATGCTGCTCTGGGTCACAAGTTCAAAGAAGTAATCCAGAGATGTTGAGAGCTGAGAGCCTGGATACTGTGTTGAAGATAATTGGTGTATGCAAACTCACATACTAAATAATCTATAGAGAAGTTGGATTCATTACAGCTAAAAATAAATTAGCTTCATACACTGCCTCAAGATTCTGAAACTGAGAATTTCAACAAGCTTCTTGAGTGTGATTTGGAGACAGATTTGTAACTCAAGGGTGGCTATTGTGGAGGGAGAGAGAAATCTAAGTAAATGAGGTAGATTGATGCTTCCCAAAGGCCAACACTGTACTATCACTAAGGCTCATTTTGCTTTTCTGTTCCGGACCAGTGCAGTCACATCTGTACCATAAAAACATCATATATACCATCTTCTAAATCTCACTAATGTACACACTCACAGAGGAAGTAGCTTCAAAATAAAGAGAATTATATAAGAACTATGTTCATTTATTTTGGTAACTTTTCATAAAAATATATGGCTGAATGTTCTCTACCTCGGCATTTCCTGCAAAGTAGCAACTATAGATATTCTCTTACAGTACTTAGAGGATTTCCATGTGGAAATCTACATAGCATAGAATTGTATATAAGATGAAAAGAATAGTATATTTGTGGATTGGGTAAATATGAATGAGATTCAGACAAGCCTATTCAGCTAAGAAAATCTAAAATATTACTATTCAAACTACCTGCAATGATTTTTCCCAAATTCATTACATGTATATTCTGGAGGTCAGAACACTTAACTTGAGACATACCCTATTAATAAATTTTAAGTGAGTAATAAAGTATCATTATCCATAGTTATAGCATTGCAAAAGAGATCCCAATAACTTACTTATATGTATTTCTGAAATTTTATGCTTGTTAAATAGAAATTCCCCATGTTGCCTTCCCTGGCAACCACCAATATACTCTCTACTTCTATGAGTTTGATTATTTTAGATAGCTCTTATGAGTGAAATCATTTTTCCTTATGTAACTGGCTTATTTCCTTTAGCATATTCTCATTCTTTTTCATGAATATTACATTTTATATATGTGATACCCTTTTTTTTTATTCATCCATGAATGTACATTTAAGTTGTATCCACGTTTGGCTATTGTGAATAATGCTGCAATGTTCATGGAAGTGCAGGCTTCTCTTAAAGATTCTGTTTTCCATTTTTTTTTGCATGAATATCTAGAAGTGAATGGCTGGACTACTGATATTTCTAGGTTAAATACTTTGAAGTACATTCATACTGTTTTCCAAGGTGACTGCACTACTTGGAACTCCTAACAATTGAATACAAGAATTCCAATTTTGCCTAACATTGCAACATCAATAGCTTTTCTTTTTTAAAAATTGTTTTATAACAACCATCTTAAACACATATAAAGTGTTTTTTCACTGTGGTTTTGACTTGAATTTCCCATATAAATAAGACATTGAACAAATTTTTATGTATTCTTTTGACTATTTTTTTTTTTTACTTATTTGGAGTAATGGTTATTCATGTCTCTTCCCTTTTCTTGTTTGTTTTTGGAAGTGCTTGTTCTCAAATCAAAGGCCTCATATATGCTAGATCAGCACTTTACCCCTGAGCTGAACCTAGCCCTTTCCAGTTTTAAAACTGGCTTTTATGAGGTCCTTCTTCCCTTTTTTGTTTTCTTATTGCTTCCTTCCTTTTATTGAGTTGTAGGTTTTCTCAGATATTTTAGATACAGACCCATAAAAAATGGATTATTAATATTATCGCCCATTCCAAAGACTGCCTTTTCACTGTTTTTGCTTCCTTTGCTGTGCAGAAGCTTTTTAGTTTAAAGATGTCCCATTTTTCCATCTTTGCTTTTTCTACTATGCTTTTGGAGTTATATCCAAGAAATCATTGTGAAGACCAATGTTATGTCTTTACCCCTTAATATATTATATAAATTATATAGTTTCAGATATTATAATTTGTTTGAGTTGGTTTTGTGTATAATAAATATATATTCCATTTAATTATTTTATATGCAAGTATCTAGTTTTTTCAACACCATTTACTGAAATGCTGCTCTTTACTATTGAGTATCAATGGAACCCATATTTTGTAAAAGCTATGGTGACCATGTTTCTAGGCTTCCTATTCTGTTCCCTTGGTCTATATGTCCATTTTTTTGCAATAACATACTGTTTTAATTCTGATAACAGAAATGTTGATGCCTCCACATTTTTTGTTTACCTCCATATTGTTTTGGCTACTTGGTACAATTTGCAGTACCATAAATCTTAAGAATTTTTTCTATCACTGTAAAATAATGTCATTATTTTTTACATAGAAATTTTATTGATTTGAGAATTATAACAATAACAATATTAAGTCCTCCAATCCATGACCAAGGGATCTTGTCTCTTTATATTTGTGGCTACCTTAATTTTTTCATGAATCTTTTGTTGTTTTTAACAATACAAATCTTTCACAACTTGGATGAATTTATTTCTTGGTATGGAATTTTCTCTTTTTGAAGCTATGATGTTTTTGACAGTTTCATATGTTTAAAAAATGCTATAAACTGGATGGCTTAAAAAATAAACATTTATTCACAAGTGATTCATACAGAATTACAAAAGATGTTGAAATTCTAAAGCAAACAATTTCTGTGAATTTTCTACTCTACTGATCTAGAACGTAAATTATGAGAACAGTAAAATAAATTTGGCAGAAAGGCCAACATCTATGATAACTAAAACAAATGAAAAGAATAAAGAAGAATAATATGCTCATTATAAAAAATATTAAGTATGTAAATGTTATATAATATTAATTAAGCATTTAAAGAAAGTTGGAAATGTGATTTACTGGCAACACAAGTACAGTATATAAATAAGATGGTACTACAATCAATTGCTTTTTAAAATTTTCTCTCAAATTGTTTACATTCTAGTTGAGGAAATTAAGCACATATTCAAAATGTATCACCAACTGGAGATTAATAGAACAGGAAATAGGTGTGCTCTTTTGTTCTCATATTTGTTATTGAGTTTTCAAAATATAAAATTTAATTACTATAGAATAAATAAAATTTGATACTAATTGACTACAGAAAATTAGTATTTAATTTTCACTTTGAAAGAATTTATTGTGCAAACATAAACATATCATGGAAAACATTTTCACAAAACAGAATATCCTATAAATAGTATATATTAAATGGAATGTCAAAAATAAAGAAAGAAAGAAATATATTTACCATAACAAAATACAAAAAACTAAAATTTCACCCAAAATTAGCAGTTATGTGATATTTAAAAGGTAAAACTAAAATAAAATGCCAGCTGAAGTTTTAAAAAAAGTGACATATAACTATATAAAAGCATATGAATTATAAAACCAACAAAGCTAAAGTAATATAGTGATGTTAGTAATATTATTATAATTTAAGGTGAAAAATCAATGGAAAAGAAACCTACCTAAAGTTTAAATGGTCAGGCATATTTCTCATTTAATGTAAATAGTATTGACATATATAAATCAAGATACAATTGAGAAAAATCGAGATGGGAACCATAACTGTGTTTTAATGTGCTATTGTTATTAATGTGTGATAAAATAACTACAACCATCATAATTACTTAAAGTGTCACAGAATATCTTTCAGTTCTTAAGGTAACGTGTTGGGGATGGGTCTCACTGGGACATTGTCAAGGTGTCAGAAGATTTGTGACACTTCCTGGAGGCCCCAGAGATTGCTAGTTTTCTTGTTTTTTCTAACTTCCCATATCTCTTATCTCTGTGATTGGTCCTTCCTGCCTTATCATCTACAACATAAAGTCATCTTCCTCACGTTGCCATCTTGTTCTATCTTCCTTGTTATTAACTGCACCCACCTGTATAATCACAGATAATTCTCCCCATCACAGTTCATTTGCAACTTTAATTCTATCAGCAATCTTAATTGACTTTGTCATATAAAGTAGTTTCAGGGCATTAGGATCCAGATATCTCTGGGGTAGCATTTTCTGCTTCACATCATAAAACACCCATTTTCCATAAACTTCTAGAATATTTAAATTTAAAAAGTGCTAGTAGAAAGAATTTGAACAACACACATAATAGGAGGTGTCTACATATCTCATGAGTTTTTCATCCATTTGTTATTTATAGCTCTTAATGAAGTTTTAAATGCATTGTGTATAAAATACCTAAGAAAGTAAAACCATGAAAAGTATAATAATAAGAAAGTGATGGCCTTCACACAATATTCAAAACAGTAAGATAGAAATGTGTTGTGCATGTGTATATGTGTGGGTGCCTGTACACATGTATAGATACAAGCAATAAAATTTAATTTTTAAACTCTCTTAATTGTTCTTAGCATATAAATAATTAAAAAGTAAAATCATAGTTTGTTATAAATAAATGCTAGAAAACTTAATTGCAAGTGTATCAGCAAGGTTTGAATGAAAAACTTACAACTCTACAATTATTAAACTAAAAGAAAATATAGATTAGCAGATCATACTGTTTTCCTCTACAAAATCCACAGGTGCTAGTAATAACAATAGTAAAACCAAAAGGTATGCCAAAAGCAATCAAATAATTAAAGTACACAATAAGAGAATCCTTAAGTAAAGTAATAATAAAAAGATATTAAAATATCTTCATGATTGAGCTGTATCTAAATTTGAGTGTGGGATGCCAATCATATAGAATAATTAAAGAGATAATTGAGTTTAACAAGTGGAAAATATATTTTGTATGTGTCCTACCAAACAAAGAAATAAGCAGGTAATAAGGAAAAGAAGGCAGTGTATGGAAACAATGTCAAAATTTTATAGTAACTACTCTTTTTTTCCAGTGTTTCACCAGAATCTAGCAAATAGCACAGTTCTAGAGTCAAAGCAATAAAGATCCTAAATGCTTAGAGGTTTATGTTTTCAAAGATAAATAAGAAAAGACAAGAAGACTTTGTAGAAGAATAAAATTGCTTTAGGGTGAGCATTTGGGGGTGGAACAGCATAAGATATAATAACTTTTGAGAATAGAACATGGGCCTGTGAGTATGATTTCCAGAAAGCTCCTCAGATTCTAAGGGCGAAGGGTAGATAGAGATCATCCAAAATTTTGGCAAGGAGAGGAAAAAATCATATTAATCATTTTAAAACCTTTTAAAAGCACTCTTGTTTAAAATGTCTGACCTCAAGGTAAACTATTTTATCAGTGCAAAAGTGACCAATGGGGAGGGAAATACCCAATTCTAGTCCACCTGGCTTTTAATATAGGGGAATCTGACTCCAGCTCTCTGATGGTTTGTGTAGGGAAAGGGAAACACACAACTCAGCAACTTCAAGCCTTCCTGCTCACATTATGGGTGGGAAAGCAAGAGAGTAGCAGAAGAAACCTTTGAAGTAATAGAAGGTAAGATTTTCCAAAATTAGCAGCACAAAATAAAGGACAGAAGCAGAAATTTCAGAGAATGCCAAAGAAGATGAATACCAAAACCTAACATCCAGACATGTCATATTCAAATGGCAATAAATTAAATACAAAGGACTCTTGAAAGAAGCTGGCAGTGAGGTTTTGTTGAGGGAGTAACCTACAGAGGAACAAATATGAGAGAACAAACTTTTGTTAAAAACCATAAAGTAAGAATAGAGTGGAGTAAATATTTAGTTTTTAAAGGGAAAAAGAAAAAGAAGCACTCTATTCTATTTTAAGTGAAACTATGATTCAAAAATAATGAAGAAATAAAGACTCTCTCAGACAACAGAATTATACTTCAGAACCACAAAGAATTTATTCTAGGTATATAAGCTTATTTGACATCCAAAAAGTAATGTAACATGCCCCATCAGGTAAAAATAAGAAAAGTTGTATGATCATAGTAATAGATTCAGAAAAAAATTATAAATTCCAACACCTATCTATGATGAAAAAATCTTGGAAGACTAGAGACACCAAAAAAAAAAAAAATACAACTTGAGCACATGTACACAAATCCTACAGCTAATATTTTGTTTAATTTTGAGAAATTAGATTGTACCCCTCTAAGATAAAGAAGAATCTAAATAATTCTCCTTTCATTATTTCAATTCAACATCGTAGTTGATGTCCTAGCTAATCCAGTAAGTTAAAGAAGGTAAAGAAAAGACACAGGTTTCTTTGTGACAGGAATGTACTCTGAGAAATGCATTGCCAGGTGATTTCATTGATGTGCAAACATCATCTAATGGACTTACACAAGTTTAGATGATACAGTAGTTTTTTTACATACCTAGTCTTCATAATATAACCTAACAACCTGCACAGCATGTTATTATAGTGAATGCTCTAGGCAACTGAATATGATCATAAGAACTTCTGTACATAAATATATCTAAATGTATAAAAGATACAATAAAATGTTATACATACAATAAAATGTTATAAAATATAAAAAATGTTATACCTGTAAAGAATCTTTACAAGGAATGGAGCTTGCAGGACAGGAAGCTACTCTGGATAAGTCAGTAAATGGTCAGTGAATGTGAAAGCTGAGGATATTGCTGTACACTACTTATACTTTATTAACAATCTATACTTACCACATTAAAATTTATTTATTTTTTGTGTGCGACCATGGTTTGAAGTTAGAGCCTCAGGCACACTATGCTCATACTGTACCACTAAGCTATACCACCATCTTCCTAAATTTGCTTAGATTTGTTTCTTAATTGACTAATAAATTAGCTTAATGTAATTTTTTACTTTGTAATTTTTAGAAAATTTTTAAACCTTATTAACTCTTCTGTAGTAACAGCTTAAATCACTTAAATCACAAATACATTATACAACTAAATAAACATATTTTCTTTAATACTCATTGTACAAAATTATTTGTGTTTTATAGTCTTAATTTTATTTTCCTTTTCCTTTTTTTTGTGAAAAACTAAGGCACAAACACACAGATTTCCTTTCAATGCATAAACATTTCTCTTTATTAACAAAAGCCCTTCAGTGTTGGGGTTCACATTTTCAAACATCTTAGGGATCTTGTAGAGGTCTGAAAAAACTTCTTCTCAATCCTGCACTGCGAATTCTCTCAAAGGATCTTCTTTTTCTTTGTCTGGAGTTGCCTTGTCTTTTACCTCTTCTTTAATATTCCAGCAACTCATTTGTCAGTTCTTCAGGAACAACTGTAGGAGCTCCACAATGTCATCCTCATGTACCCTCAGCACAAAGGTTGCCTTCTTCTTACCCACAGCTTTCTTGTTGCTCATTATCCTCATCAAATATTTCGAAATCATGAATAAGTCTCGTTAGAGTTTTCTTCCAGATGTCATTCACAAAATCCATGTTGACATCACTATAAGAATAAAGTGAGGTTCTTGATACAGTCATAAATCTTAGTCTCTCCAGAATTGTTTCAGTGTCTTCCTGAGGCACAGACATAGCCTAGCAAAAGGTTCCCTTCAGCAGTAGACCTTAAAAGCTTTAACCAAAACTTGAAATATTGATTTAACCAAAACTTGAAATATCTGTGCATACAGATTACATGGAGGTCTTGCAGGAACATTATCAACAATAAGCAAAATCATGAAAAGTATGTCATTCTCTGAGGAATATTTCACAATTTTTCTGGCACAGCAATTCAAGAAGACATCCTACAAGAGTTTCTGGATCATCCCTGACTTCTTGTTGATCCTATAGAACACTAGGAGTACAAAGTCATTGATATGCTTGATGGTCCTGGGTATCTTATTGGGTCAGATAATAAGAGGTTTTTACATGAAGACTGCAAGTAAAGTCTCCTAAGCTGGATAGTTGACTTGTCCTTAAAAGCTCTGACAACTGGCATTGACTTGTATGATTATGGATCAAAGTTCTGTAAGGCATTCATTTCCAGAATACAGATATTGCATCCCCAGAAAAACTGCTTGGACAAGTAATTTTCCTCCTCAATCAACTAAATAATAGTTTTCAAAAATTCTTCAGGTAACTTCATGTCAGCACTTGATACTTTAACATTATTTAATGAATTCTTGAAATGTTTAAATCATCCAGAGCTAGGGTAAATTAAACATCATAGTTGGTTCAAGCTTTCTGCTCCAACAAGTTTTTTGCTTCAAACATGATCATAATGGTACTAAGAGGGATACATTTTTGCGTGTGGTTTTCAATCCAGTCACCAAATGTTTCTGCCCATGTGATGTAGGTCCTTCTGAAAATGTTGTTAATCTTGGTGTCTTCAATGAAACAGATCTTTGACAGCTTCTGCCAATTTATTCTTGTGTTTGGAGCTATCATGTTATGGGCTATGCCTGACTGGCAAGTAATAACTATCAGTGATTTTCCACCTAAGTAGTCCTCAATCACTTTCAATTTCATTTCAAGAAGGAACAAGAAGAAATAGTTAGAGGATTGACACTACTCTAAACCAAGACTTACTATAAGGTGACAGAAATTGACAAAAGAATAGATGAATACATTAACTGAAAAAAAAAAAGGAGAGAGAACTGGAGGACATACCTACTGGAGGAGATATCTACACACATCTACACACATTTAAAAAAAAGATTTAGAAAAGGGTAAAGATAATTCAATGAAGAAAGAACATTATCTTCAACTAATAGTGTTTGAACACCTGGAAATTGAAGTGCAAAAATGCACCTATAACAATGTGTGTAATAAGGTGTCAATTAATTCTTATTGAATACAAAAAAATATATATTTAGACAATGACCTGATTGGTTCACAAAAAGTCAGAGTGTATTATAAAACTAAATAAAAAGCATAAAAATTATAAAATTTGAAGAAAGTAACATTTGTTGACCTTGAGTTTAGCGATGACATTTTCTGTATACCACTGAAAGCTTGATTCATGAAACATGAAATTAATAAAATGTAACTTATTAAATGTAAGAGCTTTATCTCTATGAAATTCAACGTAAGGAAAAAGGAAAGACAAATGTTATACAGGAAGTATTATTTTCATAATATATAACTGGTAAAGGATAAGCATCCAAACTGTACAAATACTTATAACTTTTGTCCATTAACAAACAACTGGATAAAGAAAATACAGTACATATGCCCAATGAAATATTATTATGACTCTGAAAAGTAGGAAATTCTTTAATTTGCAATAACATGAATTAATTTTGAGAACATTATGCTAAGTAAAATAAGCCAGACCCAAAGAAATAAATATCACAAGTTCTATTTGCATGTGGAATCTAAAACAACTGAGCTCATAGAAGCAGACAATAGAATGGTGGTCACAAGGGGCTCAGGGGCTGGGGCCATGGAGAGAGGGTCAAAGTGCACAATGTTTGGGTTAGACAAGGATTATTTGAGATCTATTGCACAGAATGATGAATATAGTTAATAATAATGTACATTTCAAAATTGCTAATAATACATTTCAAGTGATCTCATTGTAAAAATAAATATTTAGGTGATTGATATGGCAATCAGCCTGATTTAGTAATTCCAACTATATTCATATACAATTACATCATTTGGTACTCCATAAATATATACAACCATAATTTGTCAATTAAAAATACTTTATAAAACTGATAAGTAAAACAAAAAATACGAACAGACATCTCACTAAAGATGAAACATAGATGGAAAATAGCATATAAAAGAATGCTCAAAAGCAAATACAATTAGGAAAAAATGGATATTTAAAACAAATGAAATACCACTACACACTTATTATACCTAAAAAAGAGTAAATGATGATGAGATGATGATGTCAAAAGTAAATAATGGTGAGAATAATAAACTCATATATTACTTAAGAACTCTCATATATTATTTCTGGGAATGATATAGTTGTTTTTGCAAACAGTTTGTCAGTTTCTTAACAAAGCAGGAAATTTGCTAAAGAAAATATATACTAAGAATTTTTAACATTTACATAATAAACTTAAAATCTGCCTTTACAATTGAATAGTATAGGGATTTTTAAAGGAAACTTGGATGGGGTTATGGAAATTCTATATAATCCATTCAATTATCTGTAAACCTTATAATTTTTATTCTAAAATATTGTCTATTAAGAAGTACTCTGCTACAATCAAGAAACAATCACTGTTAGTTAATTTTCAGAATCTGAATATTAAAAATCAGTATTTTAGGCAACTATGAAGGCAGCTTTTATTATATAATGTTAAAAATACTTAATGTGTATTTTCTTCAAAAAAGTACCTCCTTCAGACTCCCATAATAAATGAATTTATAAATGGATAACTTAGGTATAATAAGAAAATATAAATTTTATAAGAAAACCAGTTTTTCCTGTCCCCACTAAAATAATTATTTAAGAATTATTGGTTTGAATGTTTGCCACCTTTTAGTCTCTCCAGAAGCCCATATGCTCAGGTTTAGTTCACTCCTCTGAAGTTGGATGTTAGAGTCTTTTAAAACTTAGAGAAACACAAAAATCTACCTGATTTTTCATCTTTCACGACAGAGAATAGACAGAACAGCGTGATGAACAGCCTTCATTCCATATGTTCTATTTAAATCTTGCCAATTTCAATGTTGTAAAAAGTGCAAATAAAAACCAACTACCTATTTTTCATTCTCTCTGATTCTGGAGTAAAGAGAAATTACTTTCACATTTGGAGTCAATAAAAAGGTGTAATAAAAAGTTTAATTTAAAGTGAGCCTTAAATAAGACTATCTGAAAAAAAAAAGAGGGAGAAAGAAAGAACACAGAAATCAGATGCAGATTCAAGGAGTTTGGTGACAGGAAGCTAAAAGATAATAGTTGGAAAGTTATGCTGTGAAAAGTTTAAAATGATTTATCACTCGCCAGAATGGTGAATTACTTAAATTACTAGGAGAAAATTATGTAAAAGGAAAACCATATAAAGTTCCCTTTAAATTGGGAAATTCAAAGTGGATAATAATGTTAGTTTGCATATGTTGAAGCTAAAATAAAGAGGGCATAGAGACAAAAAGGGTGAGAGGAATTTACAATAATGAAGACATTAAGGTTTGAGTATTGAAGGCATTGATTAATACACATTTTTTAACATAAATTGCAGTTGAGGTGGGTACATGAAGGCAAGTAGAAATGCCCATCAGTCAGTAGATTCTGGTAATCAAAAGAATATAAAATGATAAAACTTTGGCAATCTACAATGAAATGTTGTATTTGAATATTATAAAATAAATAGAGATCACCCAGTGTTGTATTGAATTTAAAAAAAAAATTGTAAATGCTGACAGATGAGTGATGAGACTGAAACTTTCTCTTGCTTTGTGGTATGTAATTCTCCAGTTTATATGTCTCTGTTAGTTTGAAACAACATACCTAACCCTCAACAATGACTAATTCTCAGAAAAACTTGGTGAGGCTCTGAATTCAGTAAAAAGTACATGTCTTGGTTTTATTTTTTTAACTTTTAAATCTCACCTTCTTCCTTGATAGGTCTCATAATTTCCTTGAATATGTTGAATATTAAGAATTTCATTGATTATGTTACATAGACAATAACATACTGCAACACTACAATAATTATCCAGTAGAATGTTAACTCACATGTATTTCTTCGGCCTATGACACATTACTTCAAATAATAATATTATTTAGAAAACATTCCATTAAAATAATTGTTTTTTTTCTCTTAAGTTTATTTACAATCTGTTGAGATCTTTAACATTTGATAGTATACTTTTACACTTGGCATAGAATTTTACCTCTAACTACTTGACCAATTTTTCAAGTTTATTACATCAATAAAATTTGAGTGTCTTAATGTTTTTTATAATAAATTATTTAATTAAACAAAAAGGGGTTGCTCAATCATGATGTGCTTTCATTAATTCTTTAGGTATTATAAATGTTAATTTTTTGAGTAAAGAATCTTTCAATCTGGTTCATATCAATTAACACATCAATTATTACACCAATCCAACTAAGAGTCCCAAGGCTTTGTTTTGTTTGTGTGTTTTGGCTTCCATTTGGCAGCTGCAATTTGTTCATCATAAAATCCATAATGAATATTCAAAACCAGCTCAAGTTAGGCAAATTCAAAAATCCTCTTGCATATTTATGACCACTGTGTTAGTAATTTGCTTTTTCTCTTGTAATGTACTTTATTATCATATCTAAAAAATGTCTGTATGTAATATCATATTCTAGTTACTATATATGTTGTATATATGTGTAAGCCAGGTTAATATTTCTGTCTAGAGAAAAATAATATTTGTCTAACTCTATTGTTTAATTTATATATATTAATTTTGGTGATGTATGTACAATGTTAGTCAATTAACATTAGAAATTTCACTCAAAAGTTATTGATATTTCATTATTTCTCTTATATTTCCAATACATTTGCTCAATATCATTTACTAAATGAGATTTAATTTGAAAGTACTCCCTATTTTCCCCAGCCATAAAAACCATATAATTCTCCATTTTCGTTTATGTAGCTATAGTCTTCTGTTAGCCTATCCATTTATTCATCAAATTTTTTTTCTTCATAGTGCCAGGAGTGAAGATTTTTAAAAAATGGTCTATTGTTTTCAAATTCAAAATATTAGAAAATTTCCAGTTGGATAAGACATACAACAAATATTTTTGATGAACAAATGAATGAAAGGTTAAGTCAAATTTTCTCAAGGTTTCTTAAATTCTACAAAAGGTTTTGATGTTTATATCAATTCCTAAAGACAAATAAGTTACATTTGTAGTCCCTCAATCCAGTACACCTATTCAAAGTTAGAATAGATCATGTTACTGTTATATTTTTAACAACTGTGAGAAAATAAATGGTACTCTAAGTATAATAAATTATTTTTTGTGGGAGAAAAAAGAGCATCCATATTGATGGTAAGTATCACTGCAGGTGTTTATTCCTGGTAAAGTTGCTACCATATTTAGAAAGAGCAGAAATCATCCACTCAACTGAGACCATGCAATTCTATCCTTTAATTGAAGTTTTTTCTGTCCACTTGTCCTATGCCTGCCAGGTAGCAATGAGGCTACAGTTTGTTCTGCCCTATATGTGGGAATAAAGCAATTGACCAAAAGTATCTGTCTTATCCAGTTGCCCTTTTCCAGGTCTTTTAGTTAGGAAGAAGCAGTTCCTATTGCACTAATTTTTGTTTGTACCCACTGAAATTTCCAGATGCAGGCTTCTAGACATGAGCCAGTTAAGAAAGTACAGGTAACTCATAATTTCAGTTATATCCTGGGTGTCGGTCAGTAAATTCTGCCTCTAGGGTGCCTTTTTCTCTCCAACTTTCAGAAGTTTTTGTTTTGTTTTGTTTTGTTTGTTTGTTTTAAGTATTTATTTAGTGTTTTTGATGTCTCCTATGCATTATAGATATTTTTTTTTAGTTTTACTTAGTGGGATGAATGTAAATAAAATCATTTTTTATTCTATATCCCTGAAAACTGACGTAATTTAAATTTTACTGATTCTTTTCTTCATAAAAAGTATTTACTATCCACTTATAAAAATAATATTTCAAAATTGTCAAGAAAAGTGTGTGTATATAAATCTTTTTCTTCATTAACCTCATAAATCGTAATAGCTCTGGGAATGGTGGTGCTTGCCTCTAATCCTAGAGGTTTGGAAGACTGTGGCA